>NW_010509630.1:57055-79451 GCF_000687285.1 Phaethon lepturus
GGGAATCTATCCTTAATGGCAGTAGAGAATGAGAATGCTTTGTGTCTCATAACAGGACACTTCTGAAAGTGAAAGCACCTCTAATACATTTCTGAAAGTCACTTGTTGGAAACCAGAAAGTAAATAAATGTACTTGCCAACAGCCAGGCTTAGTGACCTTTAATGTTCCAGTTCTTAGAATAATTAGATTTATAATAATTGTTTTGGTCTTGACTAATATTATTACAATGGTTCAAAAATACTTACACAACAACATTTCAACAGATAATTCTTTCAGCAATGAAACAGTAAGTATATTACATTACAGTGAAATTATTAAATCTGTCAAACTTGTTGAATAATATATTTAATAAATATCTTTTATGGTATTCCACTAGGCCTGATTATCACCTGAATTTTGAGTTTGCAGTTTCATATTGTGTTAGTGTTATTTTTGCTGCTGCAAGTATATGCCGGGCTTGATAATACATTGAGCATCCAAGGCTTAAATTGTAAATTCCCAAGGCACTAGAGCCACTTTTAAGTATGTAAAATACTAAGCAGCAAAAATACTTCCTACACAACATTCCCATACGTCCTGTGGGGTCCTCATAAGTGCAACTGCTTAAAAGCTAATACCAACTCTTGGGAAAGCCTGTATGAAAATTTTGCTATCCCCTCTCGACCAAAACCACGTCTGATGTGACCCTGACGCTGTGTTTGAGGATGTCTTTCAAACAGCAAAGAGTACCCATCTGTTGCCAAAAATGGCCCCTGGGAAGTGCAGCGGAGCCCAAAGCTGTTCTGACTGTGGCTCTGGGATGGGCTTGTTGATTTGTGATAAGGAATCCTCTGAGGCTTTTGTGGTGCGGACAGCTATGTGTATTTCTCGCAACGGTAGAAAATTTGCTTGTGTTTCCTCTGGGCTTTATAAGGCGCAGTTGCAGCCTAACTTCTGACGCAGTCGGCGTCGCGGGCTGTGCTGATGCTTGCCGGGCTCCCCTGCAGAAGGAGCCTGCGCTGGCTGGCTGGGGCAGTGGCTGTGCTCTGTCTCTCCTTGTGTGAGACAGGTGAGCGTGGAGTGGGCCAAACAGCCTCACAGCTTGCTACTGCGTCTCTGGAGCCTGACATACCCCTGCTAAACCCCATAACTAATACCCTGCAGTGCATCTGAATCAGTCGAAAAGCCAAAGTTGGAAGGCTTCCAAAGATCAACAGAAAAGATACTATTTCTGCTTCCCCTTCTTTTTCCCCAAAGACTTTTCAGGTGTTATTTGAGGCAGAGGAGCTCATGAGCTCATTGTCTCACTGCCTGCTTTTTGCCTCCTGCAGGTTGTCTCTCTTTTACAACTTCCCAGTGCAAGGGGATCCCTGTGGTTTCTCCTCCTGAAAAAAAAAGGGGGGGGGGCGCGGGGGGCAGAATTACAGGACTTGGAGAGCAAACAGAAATGTTAGCTAATGGCTGGCAGTTCTTGTATTTGGTAGGGCATAATCCTGTGGACTGTTCAGTACCCTTAATCTGTCGATAAAAGCCAGCAGGCTCTCCAGGTTGTTCAGCAGTGCTGAAAGATGTGAGGCCAAGAATGCATAACTATTCCAGGAATGGATGTTGCTGTGGAGCAGAGTGCACAGAGATGTTACTGTCACATCACCCTCAGTATATCACTCTTGGATGATGCTCACAGAGAGGATGCTGCCCCTTACCTGGCCTCTGTCTTCATTTTAGCCTACGTGATGCAATGGCCCAGAAAACAAACAGCAGACCTGAGTTCATTGCTAAAGAAATACGGAGAACCACTCAAAATAGCTCATAGGAAAAGAAGCCATGGCCACTGCATTCCTTATCCATATCTCTCGTCTTAACAAAATCCAGGCTGCTGGTGCATACCAAAAAGAATTTGAGTCTCATTCATCACTTCCTATTTGTCTTAAAGCGAATGCTGTACATGGGATCCGATTACCATGGCACAAAAACCTTTTGTGTTATTTTTGCGGTGACACAATTTTGCACCAAGATTGTATGGATCCTGTTTTCCCAAGAGCTGCCTGTGGCAGCTGGGATTTCAAAAGCTTACTTTCCAGCACAAATGGCGTGTTCCTCAGCAGCCCTGCAGCTCCCACGATCCAGGGAGCAGTGGGAGACTAGAGGCAGCTGTGGAAAAGCCTCTCTGCTTCCTCACTGCTGCATGCTCTTTTTACTAAAGCAGGTCGAAGAGCCAGTAGTAGTGTGTTTAGCAGCTAGTTTTCACTACTTTTCTGTACACCCAACTTTCTTTGAGTAACTTTGTTTTGTAAATGTTTACAGATCAATTTGGGGAAATAAGTTTCCAAATTGTTACTTACATTGGCTGCGTGCTCCATTCACTGTTCATTGTGTGTAGTGTGTGGTTGGTCACAGAAATCCTAGGCTGTTATTTGCTTGATAAACAAAATTGTTTTACAAGAAGAATAATGAACACCGAGTAGCAAACAATGAGTAACCATAAATGCTCTTATTTATGCATGGATTATCTTTCCAACATTCTAATGTGGCCATTTCTATGAAGAAGAGTAATTCCTGCAATACTGTGAACCAAAACTTTTGAACAGATATTTGTGTGTCGAATACGATGAGAATACTTAAACATCTGGTATTTGACTGAATAGTTGCACACACTTGCTTTTACTATTTCATCAGAGAGAGCTCGGAGGGTGATTTTTCAAAGGCATAAGGGCATTGAAAACAGAAGAACTAGCTGAGACTTAGAAGTTTTATGATGGGGAGGGGTGCTGGAGGACACATGAATTCCAGTATGTTTTTGTACTGAATTGGAACAAAAAATGACATTTCAAAATTTTCCACTCAAAGGAAAATGGGAAAAATTTCAGTACAGGAAAATCAAAAAATGTGTTTTGAGTTTTCCTAAATGAAACAATCAACAGCTGTCATAACTTCTGACTCCTGGCTCCCTGAGGCACCCTGGGAAGCTCCTGTCCTGTTGGAAGCAGCTTGGGAAGATCCCTGAAGTTCAAAGGGTTGCTCAGGTTGGAGCCATGATGGCTGTCAGGCTCCAAAATGTGTGGCAGGAAATCGGGAAACCCTGAATATGCCAGCTATGATTTGAGGGCTTCCAAGCACTGTCCTGCTGGTTTGCTCTGGCAGTCATTGTGGCAAGGTGCTTGTCTGATGCGAAATCTGGGAAGGTGGGTTTGCAGCAGTGTACCAGGCGAGGTGGAAGGAAACCAGTTGTGTTTCCAACAGGAATCTGCCTGTCTCGGGAAGATGTCACACCATTCCTGTGAGATATCAATACATCAGTATTCCCCATGGGAAAGCTGTTTCACCAAGAAATTCACAAGCAACTGTTGGAAAGGCAGTGAGGCTTGGATACCAAATTGTTATGAGGTTTTGGAAAATTTCACTGGAAGTTAAAAATGAGTACATTAACAATCATTTCAGGTAAACACGGTCCTCCCCACCCTGCCCCATCACCTGACTGGGAAGTGCAGCAATTGGGCTTGATTCAGTTTGCATTTTTGCTTTGTAGCTTATCTGTCCTCATTCCCATACTTGATATACCTGTAAACTTTAAAGACGTTATAGCTTTTTGTCTGTGAAAACATTCAGAAAATTACTTTCAAAAAGCCGTGCCAGTTTGCACCAATTGGGGTTCTGCTCTTGCTCGTTAGGGGATAATTACAGCTTTGTGAAGTGTTGGCAGTATTGAGGGACGGTTAAAAGGTGCACAATGGGCAAAATTTAGATGATCTGTCTTTTTTTATTTTAAACTCATAGGGAAAATTATTTTATGCCATTGTGTGTCATGGGGAACCAACTTGTCCATTGGGCAATGGTGTAAAAAGAAGAAAACCAGGCTCTTTTTTTTTCAAGAGAAAAAGTATCTGCTACAGAAAAATGGGGAGGGCAGGTGAGGGTTAAGCTGAAGAATGTACCAGCGCGGTTCAGTTGAAAAAGGAGTCCAGGAAGACTATACATGTAGGCAGAGTGACTACTGACATTTATTTGGTTGGGTTTTTTTTTTCCAAGCATTTTACCTTGAAAACTGGAACTATTTTTCATCTTTATTTTCTCATAAAATACACTAAACATTCAAAAGAGATGGAGAGTTGGTGGACTTGTTTTAATAACGAACATATGCCTGAATGTGTGTGATTTCTTTTTTTTATGCTTTATAATTGGCATAAACTCCTCATATGACAAGTCTTCAACTTTAACTACTGAACTTGTGCCGACATCAAAAGTCATTGTGGAATTTCAGACCTTTGATGTTTGTTTAACAGAAGAACTGATGGCTGCTAAGGAGTAGCTACCAGGAGCAAACAGATTTTCTGGGTCTCATCGCATATAACTTATTTTCTGCTCATTTCTGACTTTTTTTCAAAGTTGCACAAATGTTCTTCATAATGCCTAGTTGTATGTACTTTTGCTGATGTTCACAATGAGAATTTGGCCTAGAAAAAAAAAATCCTTATAGAGGTAGAAAAACTAAATTAGGATATTAAAACCAGCTATTAAAATTAAAATTATTAAAACCAGATATTAAAATGCCTAAGATTCACAATATTTTGTAGTGAGTTTATAGATATTTAGTCTTTTTTTAGTCTTGCATGCCATTTTTTTCCTAAACTGTATCTTTCTGACCCTCTAAGTGCTCATGGATGTGTATTCAGTTGTTTTTCCTAATATTAAGCTATTATAGCTACAGAAAAGAGTTAAACCCAAAACAAAAACAAATAACCACCCCCTCTGCCCCCAAACAACAAACCCAGTTCCCCCTGCTCCCCCTGCCCTCAAAACCTAAAAACAACACACAAACAACAAACCAACCATATTTATTAGTTGAAATCATGCACCTGGGTTTGGTCTCGCTTTTTCCTCCCATTATATCTTAGTAATCCAGATTGCTATTTTGGTGCAAATCCAAGCAGAATCCAACACTGAAGAGGAAAGTTTGCGCCTCCAGTATGCTACAGGGTAGCTCTGTAGCACGCATAAAATATTCTCGAAGTAGCACAGGTAGAGAAGATGAGTTAGAGATGGAAATGGAGGTGAAATTGCAAAAAGGAGGAAAAAAATACAGTTGGTGGAAAGTGAGGATGAAAGATAAAAGGAGAATGAAAAAAGAAAAAAAGAAAAGATTGGGAGAGAAGACAAGGAAACGTACAGAACTCTGCTTTTATCCTTGCTTAGCCTGCTGTTTCAGTTGCTCTAGAAAGAGTGATGTGTTGGGTGGATCGAGCTGCTTTCCTGTAGCACAGTTTGCAAGCAGAGATTCTGCTGGGTTCAGATGACCTTTTTGAGAAACAAAAAGCCATAAAAAAAATAAGCAACAGAATAAAAGAGAGTTTGCTGTTAGTCTAGAATCTGCTTTGTAGGATGATCTCCCTCCATGCGGTGGCTCTCGAGTGGATTTGCCAGGAAAGGCCAGCTTAGCATTGCACATGAGGTCCCAGTGCCTCGTGGGATCCGAGACCCGAGCTGCGTGTGAGCCTCCCGAGACATCTCCAGCCACACCGTCGGAAAGCAGAGTGTGCTGCTCCGCTCTGTGCATACAGCCTGCTGACCCGGTCCATGAACTTTCTCTGCTCACGGATGCAGGCATGTCTGCTTAGTTCCTTTTCCTTTACCTTTGTACAGGCATGGATTGTTTCTGTCAAATACGACGCTAAGCACCTTAGGAGATTTCTGTGCTTGTGCGTATTTAAGTAAGAGGATTGAAAACAATAGTTCAGTGTCTGGGACACTCCCAGAACAGTGTCCTTATTTAGCTTCTTGCTGAGGTGTGAATACTTTTTTGATGATGGAAAGTAATTTTCATCAGCGTTTCTAAGAGGTTTTCAGGCTGAGACATGATTGTCTGGACTTTTCTGAGTAAGGAATATGAGGACATGTTCCTGCAGCTTAATATGAGCTATACAGTGCGTGCACTGGTTTATTTCTTTAGCAGGTAGCCATCACTGCATAGCATCTTGAAGGCTTTATTCTCCAAGGAGCATCTGCAATCTGCTCGATTCTCTTGACTGCTGGGATTTGTGTTTGGCTTTAACAGATCTATAAGTGCATGAACTGTCCTGTGTCTCCAGCAACAACTGCTGATTATCATCCTGTCTGCAGAGACTACTGAACAGCAGTTAATTGAGCTGATGGAAATTTTCTGCTAGATAGAACCCTGACTTTCACAGTCGTTATGGTTATAGTGTCTGTATCAGCAATGTGATGGTGTGAAGATATTCCTCCCCAGCCTGCCTAAGTCATTTTGTAAAGAATTCATAAATGCAGATATGTTGCTCTTCTCAGGAGGCACAGAAATATGGAAACAGGGTTCACTTCAGATAAAACTGTTTATTCTTTGCTTATCTCAGCTCATCCCCCTGAGTATCATAGATCCATGAAGCCTACAGTCTGAATCCAAGTTATTCTCTGGAACAACAGGGAGTATTTTCAATTGACTGTGCAATAAACTCAGCAATACAGATGTTTCAGACAGAATATAGCTCCCTAAGGACAGAACTCCACAAAAGGATGTAAGAAGGTCTGTAACCACCATGCAGGGGTTAGGAGCAGCAGCAAGTAGGGTTTTCCAGAGTTCAAAGACCTGTCCTAGAATAGGTGGTCCATTGGCACTAACAACACCTGGAGGAATGATGTGTGCTTAGCTGTAATAACCAGATGTTCATTGACAGCTGAATCAGCTGGGATTAGCCTTTCAGGTGAGCAAACCTTGAACAAAGCTTTTAGGTCCACAGCAAGATACTTTGCCTCTGTCACTAAGCATGGTGTCTCTAATTCAGTCCGAGTGGTAGGTGGAAATGCCTACACAACAGCTTCAGAAAAAGGAAGTGGAAGAGACACAGCAAACAGTTATAGCCGGGCGGTAAGGATGCATGCCTGACAGGAAAAATAGAGGAGTGTGAATTCTTCTTGGCATAAGCAAGGTAAATCATCTCGGATGGAATAAGTATACTAAAATGGCTAGGTCACTTCTGGTTTGTTTAAGACTATTTTACAAAGTAAGGGCCTAAGTTTCCACTAACAGTGGCTTGAAAGTTACGCATCCCTTTGAACACAAATTTAAGTTCCTAAACCACAAACTGCAGTTCTCAAAACCCCATTCTACTTCCAGTGCGTCAGGGAGGTGCCTAACTCTGTTTCCTGACAGACGTTCAAAAGCTCCCGTGACAGTTGCTGTTCTGCTGCTGGGTCACACTGAGCTCTGCTGCTGCCAGGTAGCCAGAAATTTGTGTGGTGCTTGTGCTTTGCAGAACCAAAACACCTGGTGGTCTGTCGGAGCCCAGCTTGCCTGCCTGCTGGAAGCTCAGCAAACTGGAGGCTCTGCACAAACCGCAGCGAGTCTGTAAATCCTTCCCTGCAATCGGTTACCTCTCTAATTGCAATGGGAAAGATGCAGCCTCAGTGACACATGTGAGGGGAAACAAACTGCACAGCTATTGCAAGCTCCAAGGGCAAGTGGGCAAAGCGGGAGTAAGGAGATCGCCTGCCTAGCTTTCCTTGTAAATCTGTCCTGGATGGAGCTCTTGCCCTGTGTTGCAAACTGTGACATCGGATCCTATGCACAGTTCAAAGTGTGTTCCCTCAGCTGCTCTGTCCGGCAGGCTCTAACCTATTTTGGTTACAGGGAGGCTGAGGATCAGTGCTCTCTCTTCTCCCCTCTTTTCAGAACTGTTCTGCTTCATATTCCTTAGATCAGAAAGAAATAGAGACTCTTATTTTCATCCAGATACTCTGTGTATTTACATAGGAAGAGGGAGATCTGTTGCTCCAGAAACAATTTGTGCATTTCTGCCACTGGATAGTACCAATTACAAAAAAAATCCTTTAAACCATGAGCTGAAATCCAGAGATTCCTTCTCTACCAAACCAGAGACTGCTTCCTCTAGTGTACTGCTTCCCTCTCTTGAGCTGTAGAGAGAGTATGAAGCTGTGTTGATTCACTTTTCCAGGGATAATAAGCTTTCATGATCAACCACAATGGTGCAAGTAGTACCCCAGCCTGCTAAGTCCTTATTCATAAAATGTATCTAAAGCAGTTTCTCCTTTGTATTGGTTTTAAAGGGAAGGATTTCAGCTCTTGGACTTCATTTTAATTTTTCACAATGAGTAATTAATACTTCTACCTGCTGTTCAAGTTCTTTTATGGACTAAATCAGCAGCTGGTTTAAATCATGACTATTCTGTTGAAACCTGGCAGAATGATGCCAGTGTAAACTATTGAACAACTTTGCCCTATTTAAGTTTTTCAAGTATTCAAAAAAGTTGTATTACTTTTACTAAAAAATAACAAGAACCATAGAGCATATCCTTGAGGAATCTACCCATAATAAATCAGGTTCATAAACAAGAGAGATGGGGAGCAGGACTGAAAATTTGGCAGGAAACAGTTTTAACTCCAAGTTTACAACTGCTCATAAGGCAAACTCTGAGAAAATACCATTTAAAAAAAAATTAAATATGCCTGGTATATGTCTCCTTTATCAAATTGGAGACAACACTGTTAATTGAATCATCTGATCATGCTCATCACACAGCACCAGGAAATTAATTAAAATTCACTAGGATCCTTTTTGCAGGTAAAAACCCATCAAAAGAAATGTGCACATAGAGCATGTTACCACAGCAAGAATGATAAATGCTAGAACATTTCAGCTGCTAAAGATGTTATTTTGCTTATGGCAAGGCATTTCTTTCCACTTGGCCAAAGACTGTTGCTGTACATGGCAAGATTAAACCTTCTATTCTAGAGTATGATCCAGTTTAGTACATGGGCTGTGAATGTGCAGTCCTGTTCACTTTGTACCTCCAGACCCGTTGTATCATTACACACTTACTGTAACTGGCTTACTTATTAAACATTGGCTCTAAGTAAAAACCAAAGACCCTGCTAAAGCAATGACTGCATGCTTTCTTATTCCTGAATGTTCCTATTTTGCATATTCTGATTCTCAAAAAAGCCTGGACCTTCCTTTCTAGAAAATATTTGTTACTTACCTAAGCACAATGTACAGTGAAGCCAGTAATCTGTATCTTCACTGCTGCATCCTATGGATTATGCCATGAAGGGTTTTTTGGGGAGTTTGGATGCAGTAAATTACACCATGACCCTTTTTCTTAAGCACTTAGCATTTTGAGTCTTGAAGCTATATTTAAGAGTGTGCAAGGAAATCAAGACTGAGGAGATAAGTTACACATGTTGAATTTTTATATTAGATGTCAGGGAATGGATGGAAGTTGCATAAAACAGAGAACATGTAACTGTGTTGTACTTAGAGTAGCTAGAAACAAATTTATACCACTAAAATGCGTATCTCAAGTATGACAGCCTTCATGTTTGTCACTCTGTCCCTCTTTCTTCCTACATCCAAGTAAAGAAAGCTGATCTGCCACTGATATTCCTGATGATGCTTTTCTTTACTAGACAAACAAAGACTTAAAGTTGCCATGGAAATACCCAAATCTCTCAGTTCATGCATTTATCAAAGAAAGATCGTCATCACCAGATAATATTGATAGAATGCACACTGTCTCTCTCTAGATACTTGTCACAAGACTCTTAATGTCAAAAGAAAGAAAAAGAAAAATGAGGTGCTCTATTTAATTGATGTCATGTCCATTGATCAGTGCCTAAATGACCCATTTCTCATTTTAATGATGTTTGAAGTGAAAATTGCACTCCCTAAAAACCAAATATGCAGGTGTTATTTCACTGTGTCTTCATTTAAGAAGTGTGATGATTTTAAAGATCTCTGCTTTCCAGAAAGTCAACTCATGACAGAATCTAATCTCTGATCTTTTTATATTTCTGCATGTTTGCTTTTATTCATGGACATTTCCTTGATTGAATTCGATTTTGTTCCCCCTACTCCTCCCCTCTCTGTAAACACAGAAGAGGGGGCTATTAATTTGTTTTCTATGCAAATTTGAGATTTGGTAGCACTTTGCACCAGCTGTTCCAGTACTGCTGTAGAACTTTGTAATGTCTTTAGTCTTCCTAACTATTTTCTAGGTTTGGATCCCCTTTGATCAATAGAGGCTGCTGGAGCAAATGAGTAGGGTTAAAACACTTTGTATGTGTGAGTGCTGATGAACTAAAGGCCACCAATGCTTTCTGCATTTCTGTAAAGTGGATAGAGACATGTCATCATCCTTTGCCTTTGTTCCAATTTTCAGATTTATTTCTGTATGGCTTTTGCCTGAGTTTTTTGTCGCATGTTTCAATTTCACAGGTTACCAGCACCATCGGAGCAAATCATCTGAGCACTAAATGTGTAAGAAAAACTGAGATATCCAACACTTGTATAAAGGCAGATACATTTTTAAAAAGCATCAAAATGAGCAAAACCCTAAGAGAAACTATTGAGCTGATAGCCTTGAAGAAAAAAAAAAAGGGCAAAAAAACCTGAAGTAGTTGTGAATTTGCAACATAGGAATGGCATCAATCCAAAAATCTATTGGGATATTTGGTAGTGGAATCTTTAATGCTATCATTTAAAATGTTTGCTTTGCTTTACAGTGCTGTATTTTCATTGGCATATAACAAATCTCTGAAGCTTTGGAGTTTGTGATGCGATCATGCACCCCAAAATCCTGGTTTTCAGGTGAATGTTCAGGCTGCCTAGGTTTGCAGGAATGAACTGAAAAGCTTGAAACATGGTGTGAGAATTTCAGAAGCAGGTGAATCTGGATGCCTCTTTGTAGTCTGGTTTCCTAAGGAGATAAGGCTTGCATGATTGTACTTTGTGGTTAATTTCAGTTTCACAGGGATGAGATATCAAAAACATTAGTCTCCCAAAAGTTGGAGTAGTGGATGAGAGGAGTATACATAAAAGAGATCCCATAATTATGTCCTGTCAGTTTTCTAGCAATGCAAAAGGTTACGTGCTGAGTTTGTACATTATTTGGCATTGGTGTTCATATGGGACAAATATTTTATAAATGTCTCAAACTCTGAAAAATCTTCTGTCAGAGTTTGCAGAATACAGTTGCAGAAGCCTGATTTTACTAGCTCTCATGTCATGGCACTCTTTGCTGCTCGTCTCTGTGTTTCCCTCATCTGTGGAGAAAGATTTCACTGAGTAGATGGTCAGTCTTAAAGAAAAGTCAAGCCCGTTTCCAACATCTCATATGAAAGTACTGTATTTAACAGCATTTAATTCTGGCAAGAGAAATCATCATGATATGGCTTGTTCCATGTTAATCAGTTAAGTAGGACTGAGACATGATATATTGTACATTGGCTAATAGCAGCAGATCTAATTTCCATCAGATACATTTCTCATCGTTACCATACTTCCTTGCAGTCTGCTCTGGGGGTAGTGGGTGCAAAATAATTGCTAGCCTTGGGTATAGTATTTTCTTTCTTATCCTTAAAACGTTGTTATTGATCCATAATATCTGTATTTAACCCTCAGTCTCTGGGACCAGTGAAGACATGCGCTATTTGTAGATTCAGTGTGTATTCTTTGACAAGGATTTCTATTTTCTATACCCTTTTTAGCCAAAATGTGTTGTCTCTTCTTTTGCAGTGTAGTGATTGTCTTGGATAGGGATTGGACAGACTGGTGAGGATACAATTTCTTATAATGAAAAGACAAGATCTAATTTCATTGTACAACTCAGCTACTTGTTATCACAATTGTCTTTCCTTAATTGTATTTCAGGGTAAGCACACTATAAACTAATCAGTCTATTGTCACATGCCTGTTAATTTTGTAATTAACTATCATGGCTAGAACTGAGTGAATAATTTCTAAAAAATAACCTATTTGCTGGCTTTTGCCTCTTTTCTGTTCAATTAATCCTGTGCAAATATCATGATTTTTCTGAAATTAGCTTGTTATTTCACTGTTATCCACAGTAAGTATATGCCTAACATACAGTTCATTACAATCTTTTAAAGCCTGAAATAAGATTTGTTTTGACCAGATTCAAATGCTCACATGGTCACATGTTACTTATCACCCCTTTTGTAACAGTATGTTTCTTGGAGTTGTTTTTGGTTGGTTTTTTGTGGGGTTTTTTTGGAAAAATGGTTATAATCACTAATCTGACATTTACTTTGTACCAACATTCTTCCAAAATTTAATTTTTGTTCTTTTTTTATTGGGATATTCTTGCCTGCTAATTTGTTTTGTAGAACATCTAAAAGGTAAGGCAAATGCAGCAGGAGGCTGGAGAGGTTTCTTTTGAAAGGCTGTAAGGTGTGCAGTTTTGCTGCTGGGCACCGTACCCAATTACACAGTTTATGGAAGCAGTTGATGCTAATTCAGCTGCACTATACCCTGATATGAATTAAATATCTGTGCCCAACCAGTATCATCATAATTTGAGGAGTATTTTTAGTCTTGCTTAGTACTATCTCCATTGCGGCAGTGATGATGCATTGTAGACATGTCCTTTTGTTTAGCTGTGCTTTTCCACTGTCAGTCCATCCTTTTTAAATTGCTGTTCTGCTTTCTTGGCAGACTAAAATAACTAGTAAGTTGGGCCCCACTCAGGCCAGTTTTGCATTCTGTGTTTGGCTTGGGCCTGAATCAATGTTTATGTCGCCATTTACCTGCCATCCACACCGTTAAATAAATAGTGTCATTGCCCTCAGCTTGGTCATCGACACTGAGGCTTCTCTTCTGAGAAGCAAAGATCCAGCCTTCCTGGGCTTGAGGTGCATTCAGATGCTTTGATGCAATGTCAACACAGAAATTTGCTTTAAAAGCAGAAAGCAGTAGCTGAGAGGAGGTACAGCCCAGCTCCTCGGTGCCTCTCAGCTCCACCTGATGGAAAGGAAACACTCCCTCTGCCCTGCGGTGGGCTCTGCCCTGCGGTGGGCTCTGCCCTGCGGTGGGCTCTGCCCTGCGGTGGGCTCTGCCCTGCGGTGGGCTGCAGGGGTTCAGGCTAACCCGTACTGACTTTGCACTGGAGCTGAGGAGGAGCACTCATACGCTTGGACTCCAAACCCAGCCGAGAAGGCAATTAAGAAGTTGTTCCCTATGGCCTCTCTGCTCTCAGTTGCCCCTCTCAGCAGGGAGGCGTGCTGCTTGTGTGCTAATTTGGACTCTAACAGAAATCAGTCAGGAGATTGGCCAGGCCAAAGCCCCTGAGCTCAGGCTTCAGGCCAAATATGCAATGTAGACATGCCCTAAGAGATGGGAGTGAAACTGTAATCCTGAATTTCACTGGCAGAACCCACAGAACGATTCCAGCCCCCTGTGTGCAATAATTCATTTTGGACAAAGCTGCTTCCCTGTTGGCCTGTGTGTGTCCTTACAGTGTGACATGCCTGGTGAGCCCCCAGCTCACACCCTTGGGCTCTGTTGCCATAGCTCTGTTTTGCTGCTGTTTGCCATTCCTAGTTAGATAACCTTCTGAGTTTCCCATTGCTTCACGCTCTCTGTGGGTGCCCAGAATTCAGTTCAATTGTTTCCCCAACTTTTTTGGTATGTGTTTACAGCCCCTGAGCTCTCCTGCTGCCTTGTCAGATGGCACTCCACCTCAGCAGCTCCCCGGAGGCTCTTCAGTTTCCAGGCTACCTATGGTATTTGTTTTTCTTGGTCTCCTCATTCCCAGGCAGGCAGAGTTTTTATGGGACTGACTTGTCTCACAGAAAGACCAAACCATTTGAATTTTGCTTTTCTTATCCATAACAAGCTGTTCAGGGTTGAAGTAAGATTATGGTATGTTAGGCCACAGCATTTCTTAAAAATGTCTTTAGCAATCCAATGGCACCAGACATGGTGGTGTGTGCATCACAATATTTTACAGGATAGCATTTACTTTTTAGAATGATGTTTGCTTTCCGACAAAATGGCTGTGCCTTCCAGCAAGGTGGAACCAGTACAACTGCATTGGATGTGGCTAGGGGAGACATGAAAAGGGGAGCCTCTACTACCTCCTGAAGCCCATGGTAAAACTAAGTATCGGACCACTTCTCCATGAGCATTGGGGTAGGTTTGGATAAGCAGGACATGGATCTGAAAGTATCCTGGACAGGAAGACTGCAGGTGAAACCCTTGCTTACCTTATTCCACTGCAGGGACAAACTGGAGAGGCAGCAATCCCATCCCCTGCTGTGAGCAAGCTCAGAGAGAAGGATTCAGTCTCTCCTTGGGACGTGGGTGGTGGACTTGGAACACCCAGGCAGGATTTCACCTTCGCTGAGTAATTTTGTAGCAGTGCTGAGGTGAAATTTTATTCACAGATTTCTGTCTTTCAAGTCTACATTGCCTCCTGTAGTGTACAATATGCTTGAAATATGCCTACAGTATTTCTTTACAGTTTTTATATTTAAAGGAGTTTCTTTTCCGTACCTTTTAAAGTAATCAGTGTTGCGTGGGTCTGGAGTTCTTCTAACATCAACTTCACACTAGTGTATCACAGCTTATTACAGTGGAGTCCAGACTGCTCTTCCCTAGATAATCCATTTGTTTCCTAACAGCATTTTCTTTGCATTAATCTCCTTTTTACCATATGCCATACTTCTAGGAACTTCTGTTTTGCCATTGATACTTTCACGTGAATGGAGGTTGGCTTTTCTAGAAGCATTTGTCTGTTGTTAGCTATAATTTAACTAGGTATTCCTGAAATAGGACCCTTCTATATGTTTTGTTCTTACTCTGTATTGGCAGAAGCTCACTTCTTCAATATTGTGAAATAAAGTGTCCCTTCTCAGAGGCACGAGGAGACATATTTCCTCATATGTTTACACCCCCTCAGCTGTCTGTGCTCTACCCTGTACCTTCAGTCAATCCCCTGGAGGGATTGCTCCAGGGTCTTCCAGCCACTACTGACACCTTAGTGCTTTCCATCCAAGAGCCTCAGGATTTTTCAGCTCCTTGACTGGAGAGCAGCAGCAGCAGCAGGTAGGTTTCGAGTGGATTTGATGCTATTTCATACCCTTCCATGGTTACAGCTTTTGTGGGTGCAGTGATAGCTTCTGGGGGTAAATATTAGGTGTGTTCTGCTTCATGAATAGCTGATAATAGTAACATTTCTCACTAGCAGTCCAGAGTAAAGCCATAACAGGTCAGGCAGAGTTGTCTTTTAGGCCATCATAAACAATTAGCCTTACTTTGCTCTAAAAATAATTTTCTGAAACTCAGGCTTGGCTCTTTCCTTTGTGTGTTATTCTATAATAAGCTCTTCAAATACTCCAATGGAAAGCTGCATTAGACTTGAGCCAACTACAATCTGGATAGAACACCAATGCAGGTTTACAATTGGTAAATCAAGATATGGAATCAAAATAGCATGATGTCGCATGTTGCAAATTTATTCATATTTATAACGCATACCTATTTCAGTATTATTCATGAGTGTTATGGGATTACAGGAAATTTCTGTTTGGTTTCTGGCCTGGAAATGTTTTGGGTTGACTTGAAACATTTAATTTGTCATGAAACTAAATATTTCATTCCATCTTCTTATTCCTCTACCCTTTTAAAGCTTTTTTTAAGAAAGGTCATTTGAAACAAAAAGCCTAAATGGTTTATTTTGTACTCCTTTTTTTACAGTTGGAAAAATTTGCTAAATTGAACTTGTATTTAAAAACTATTTTTTGCAGTATACTGTTGGCCAAAATCACGCTAGTCCCCCTGGATTAATCCCTTACATCGGTATCTATCAAACTTTTATGATTGCATTTGTGCATGGCAGATTTGCAATTAAAAGAAGTGATACACTCTCTTAAAAAAAGCGTCAATATTCTATTTAACATTGCATATATTCAGGGACTATTATTGATACATTTTTAATAATAGTCTTCTCGGTGGTAGATGACTGTGACACTCGGAAAACTGACTGTGACATGCTGGCAAGCTAAACCTAGAGTAGCTTTGTGTCACTTTGGGTAAAATTTGCCCCATAAATAATGAACAACTAAAAGTTGTTTACACTGATGTGCTAAGCCCATAGCAGCCGCTATGGGCTGTGTCAGCAATCACAATGTTCCCTTATTATGAAAGTAGCAGTAAAAGAAAGTGATTAAATGCAAACAAAAAGCTCTGACAGGACTGTAGGGCTGATTAAAATGAAAAAAATCTGATGGCTAGGACATTAGCATGCTGCAGGTTGGCTCCTGGATTAGAATGCAGGTCTCATCTCAAATCCTGCACAGTTGGGAATGCTTGCAGTTCCTCTGGGAAGCAGGATGGGCTGAGCAGGGGGCACAATAGCTGCCTCCAATGTTCTGGGCCTGGCTTTTGTCACATTTGTCTTTAGTATTTAGCTTAATATGCTAATTTAGGTATGTAATTTCATTTTTTAAGGATTTCATGTGTATCTGATAACCCTCACTGAAGTGATCACGTGCATGTTTTCACACTCATGATACATGACATGCATCCGCATATTTTATAATAAACAGAAAATGTTGGAGGACTGTACTAAGTCTCTTATTTTAAAAATGTGTTGAATTACCATGTATATCAAAAACAGGTGTTGCAATCTGGTGAGAAAAACACCACCTGATGGCAGCTGCACAGATTATTCCTTTAAGGTGGAGGGTTAGATCCAGGTTTGCTTTAGTCAACAGGCGCTTTTCAGTTGCCACCGGCTGGGAGACTGTGCCTTACAGCTGGCTGTGTGGGTGTGACAAGCTGCACCGAAGAGATCACTATGTTATAACCTGTCTGCTGGTTAAGCAATATGAAAACCACTGCCCAAGTCAAAGAAACAGGGATGTGGTGTAGAGAGTGAACGGGTGGATTAATGGACGCTGGGAAATTCATACTGAGACTTACATGTGTAGTGGCATTAACTTGGTGTTGGTTGCACCTGGCTGATAATGTGCATAGCTAAACCAGATGGTACTACTCGGCTTACACAGCCTCGTTACTTGAGCCAGGATTTGTTATCGAGCTTTAGCCCCATGTCTGTCATGTTGTATGTGCCACCCCCAGGAATGTGCACGCTGAAACCAAGTTGTTTTGTTTTTTGGAAGTGTACTCAAAATGTTTGTTTAGATAATGCCAAATGCTTCTATCTTTACCATAGATCCAATCACATGCAAACAGATTCAGAGGTACACACTTGCACACACATCTGCTTACATAGTACAAGCTGCAGAAAAAGTATTTTTCTATTGATGAAAGTGTTTACTTGCTACCTTTTCACAGCTAGATTATAAAAAAGGAATATAAAGTACCTGTAAAAACAGACACTGGCTTAGAACCCTGCATTTTAACTGAAGCTGAAAATACTACTGTGCTAATATTCAGTTACCTGTTATATAGGGTTATAAACATGAACTTGTGTTCTTTGTGCTGGTCAACAACTGATTAAAAATAATAGCTTCAAAATGCTTTTACTACAGTCTAAAAAGAAAGCTTTATTTTGCAAAGAAAATAGGGGATCTCATGCCATTTATTGAACATGTGTATCTTAACAAATTGCTTTTTGATTCCCACCCCCGGATTCACGGCTAACGCTGTGAACTCCTCGGTGTGCGTACGGTGAACGCGCAGCACCTGACACAGCAGGCTCCCCGTCCAGAGGGGAGTCGCTGCATTTGGCACATCGTTGTTATTGTGGCACCTCTGTCAGGGCTGCACAACCGTCTCCATTGATAAAGTGGCCTGGTGTGAGTAGTAACACAATGTGAGCCACTGTCTCTGTAGACATTTCCTCACTTGTGTTAATATTTTAGCAATAAAATGTTAGATATTTAAAAGTGGGAGCTATTTGTCACCAGAGATTTCCAATAGCACCTGAGTATTTCCTCATACAGGTAAAAATGTATCATTGATATTTTAGAATGGGAATCCCTCGATGGAAGATTTAGCAGGTTCCTTCCAGGGATGGAGTGCCTCACAGGCAGGGAATTCCATACTGTTTCCTTCCAAGGGATGGGAGAATGGGAACCTGGAGCTTCTGGGGTCTCTTCCGTCATAATCTTAAATAAAATCAGAAGGAGATTTGTGGGGAGAGATTCATGGGGCCCCATTCCCTGGATGCCAGCAAGCAAGGTGCCCTGGCTGCTAGCCACAGGGCATGAGCCTCTTGCCCCCTCCCTGGGTCAGAAATGGGGCTGCCTCCATCCATGCCTGAGAGGCAGGTGGTGTAAGCTCAAGAGGAGAGCATAGACAGCTGAAGTCAGAGAATTAAAGACACAGCAGTTACTTCTGGTCTATATGGGCTTTTTTTTTTCAAAAAGCCTTTTCTAGCACATATTTTTATGTATCTGTTTTCCACAAGGTGGCTTTTTTAGCTTGAAAGTCATGCGTATTTTTTATGACAGCTCTAATTTCTTTGGAAGCTGACTCCTATGTAATTAAGTTACCGCTTGTACAGCATCACGTGGGTTTTGAAAAGGTGTTACATGTAAATATATTGTACCATGGCTGCTTCCCTGCATTTTTATAGGCATAATGGATAGTCAGAATTGTGCTCATTCTGGTGGTGGTATCTCATGGTTCATGTGTATGTTCATGTTCACATAAAAGTGTATATAAATGTATACACTAAAATTCATAAATGTATAAAAATGCATACTTATGAATACAAATATATATGTGTATATTGATTTTTTGAATGTCACTCTTGCGGATGTGGAGAAGTGGATCTAGAAAGGAAATACAGACATTTCGGTTTCAGGTATGAAGAGAGGAAGATCCTATAAATTCCAAACTAGGAGCTGATTTGTACAAAACAAGATACAGATTTTCATACAGACTGGCAGACATCAGGGGTCAGGATATTTTCAGTGCTTTTGTTGTTTCACCAAGCCTTGTCATTATTTTGCATTAAATGCAAAGTGATAGCTGTTTGAAAAATAGTTTCACTGTAAGATAGTTTTCCACTTAAATGTTCCTGTATGAATCTGTATGATTGGTTTGTACATCTTTCTGAACTGGATGAAGGCTTTTGAAATTTAACAAGCTAAATATCAAGGAGCAACAAGAGATGCGTGGCCATGTTCTGCAGTATGTGATAGTGTTCCTTGTTTGTGTAAGAGGTTTCTGTATCAAATAACAGGATTAGAAAGATCTGGTATCTCATCAGTTGTTCAGGATCATAGAGTTAATTGATTCTGAGCCATTTATCATGAAACTCAACGGGAATAAGACTGAACCTGATGAGAAGCCTTATGAGCAACGTTTTGAAATCTGTACAGTTAATTTGAAAGGTATGAGTCTAACCAAGTAATCTGATTTTCAGAGGTAAGCAGCAGTGTCAGTTCACAGGAAATGTAATGGGATCTCCAGACGAATTTATACTTAACAGATCTCTTACTTCAGTGACTAACAGCAGCAGCCCTGAAGTTTGAAAATGATGATGTGCAGTGGATATCGGTTTGGGATTTACAGGTTTTTGCTGTCTGATGATACTGATGGGATTATGAGGAAGATAATCCCGGGATTAGCAAGATCTCTTAGTGATATAGATAATAATTCTCCCTGAGTTTTTAATGCCTCTAGTACTCTTTAGATGTTTTCCATTTTGCTTGCCCAGAACTGCTTCAGCCCAGCTCAGGAATCCGGAGTTTCCTTTCTCCGCTGTGATCCACTTTCATTGTGTGGGCTGTTTCAGAGCACATGTGCCTCTGTCCATCTTCACTTAAAATCTGCTGGCCTGAGCACTTTGCTGTGAGATAGCAAATGTGGATTTCTCCCTCCTTGGCTGAGTTCAAGTCAATGACAGAAAGAAGGTTCTGAATAAAGGAGGCACGGCTTCTTCCAGTGGCAGAAAATTATGTTTAAATAGGGCCACTATTTCCTTATAAACTATCCAAAAGGACTGATGTTAGCACCCAAGGGCAAAACTTCAATCTGTGGATCATGGTAAAAGGGAAATGCTGCTTTTATTGTATAGAGTCAGGTGCATCGGCTTTTGAAAGGAGCATGGGATTTTTTTTGTCATCTTACATTGGGGCACCTCACTTTTTACATGCACCATTAAGGATTGTAGGTGCTTTACCAGAAATCTGGATTGAATTTTGGACTATGGCCTGAAAAGAAATGGGTGATAACTGACATGGAGGCATTGATTTCTGTTATCAGTTCTAGCCCTTCAAATGCACCTTGGCACATTACAGCTGCATTGCAGTCTAATAGAGTTACATCCCTGATGTAAAATTTTGGGCATTTTATTAATGCTCAGCTATTTGCTGAGCATAACCCGTGGAACTTAACTCTGTGGAGGTAAAATCATAACTACAACTCTATAGTCTAGTTTGAAATCTCCTTGGAATACTGACTCTGAAGCTGTAACTCATAACCTAACCTTCTCATATTTTTGAGAGAGATGTTTTAAAGAGAGTCTTTGGATTCATGAGTATCTACAGACTTGTAGGATAGGGCAGCAGGTGCTCTTTTGGATAATCTACCCAAGAAAAAAGGAAAAGTCTAAGCACATACGGTGAACATATCACGTGTTAGTCTGGCATAGGAGTTCTGCCTTGTACTATAGCCCCTCAGTGCCCTGACTTGAGATTGGCAGTTGAGCCCACGTCTGAGAAGCTGGCAACTGATCCAGAAAAGGCTCATGTGAGGAACAGTTGCATCTCAGATCCAGATTTGTGAGGCAAGCATTCACATTGAGTTTGCTTAGAATCAAATGCTTTTGCAGCATGTTCAGTTGACTCGTGCACCCCAAATATGTATTCAGCTACAGCAGTCTCCACATGGTTCAGAGAGCCCAGAAAAAAAAGTTGTTGATACACAGTTTATCCTGCTTAGTAAGCCTAATTATCTGAGGCTGTCTGAAGTGCATTTGCCAGGAGAAGCAGGGAAAAGAAATGTTTGTCAGGCTTTGGCTCTCTAGGCCTGTTGTTAGAAATGTGACCATTAGGAAATAATGGGAATGGCCACTTAATCTCATTGCATTGTTGAAACTGTGAGGGTTTTTTTCAAGTTTATTTGGAATCTGAAGATCTAGTGCTGGCACCTTTCCTCACAATCATCAGTCCTTTAGTCTGTCAGTGATGGCCAGTTAAAACACATGATATAATCTTGAAAGCAATAATACCTCTTAGTCTACCAAGTTTTTCTGTATGAAAATGGACCTCATGGAATAGAGGTCCATGTGGTCTCTAAGCCAAGGTTGTTCATTCTTCTTTCCATTCTGTTCTTAGCTGGTGCATTTCCTTACTAAACTGTTGTGAAATCTAGCTACAAAACTAGGGAAGGAAGAAGACCCAGACAAAATCAGCAAAATCATTGAAGATAACAGAAGTCAGAATTATTAAGGGTAAACAACTTTTTACTAGATTTATTGAGGTATTGTACCTCTAAGGGACCTCGGGCACTGGAAATAGTCAATACAAGTCCAGCCACAAGCTTAAGCACTTGGATTTGCAATACTCCCTGTTGTAAGTGAAACTTAAGAGTCCATCACTTTTAGAAGACATATTTTGGTCACATCTACAAAGAAAAAAATGGCTCATATGCTGAGAACTTGTAACGTAAAAGTTCTAAGTGTAGTCCAGCAGATCATGAAACAAATCCTGTGCAGAATCCCCAACTCCATTTGTTACACAGTATCTTGAGAAAAATAAATTGCTGGTCCTGTTCAGGGGTATTTTCAGCACCTGATGCTGGGGGGAAAAAAAAAAACCCTCTCTCTCCATGGTTAAATATATTGTAAGTCTTAGTTGAAAGAAAACATCACACCTCTTCCTTCTGAACACAAAACTAAGACGACTAAGATGAGGTAACTAATGCAATTCCAAGCATTTTATTTACGCAGTCAGAAGTATTTTTAAAACCACTAGTTTTTATTTGTTCCCAAGCTCATCTGTTTCAGAAACATTCTTCATGGAGTCACATCCATGTATAAATCATGCAAATGAGACCAGCAGATGCAAAATTTTAGTGAGACATGATTAATTTAAAACATTTTATGGTGTATAAACGCCTTAGCAAGGTCTGTTGCGGGTTTTTTTTGTAGTTTTCAGAACTTTCTCAAGTTCATATTCGTAGGAATAATCTGTAGTCTTGTTGACATGACCACCAAGAAATGCCTTTATGGTGCTAGTGGAAAGTGAAGTATGCTTAATAGAAAATTCAGCCTATAAAGATATGGGGTTTTTGGTTTAAGAAAGGCTTCTATTCCAAAAGCCCTGACTTCATACTCCAGTATTATTATCAGATTGTGATTGCAAGTTGCTGCATATGTCACTGTAAGCTGAAGTGATGAGGTCTGAAGAGCAATGTTAACGTGATTCAGAGGAAATTAATCAACATTAGTCAGCACTTGTCTCTCATGTACTTGGGGTCATGGCCTGTTCTAAACTAACTTATTTTCTTCCTATTCAGTGATGCAGGAAGGAAGATTTAAAACCGGCACTAGGGTAGTAATAGTGTGACAGGAAGAAAAAGGTCACCATGAACAATATGAAAGCTGATTAATAGGATCATCCTCATAGGTGAATTAGAATTCTACAAACGACTTCTCTATTTCTCATTCTTT
>NW_010509630.1:79482-122454 GCF_000687285.1 Phaethon lepturus
ATTCTGGAACAATGCATCTGAACAGGTGCACCTGAAAAATAAAGGCTATGAGAATTTTTTTCCATTAAATTTCCTTTGTATTTTTCTTTCTTTGGCTTAGTGCACACTAATGCTCAGAGTTCCAAGCTGTATAGTTTTTGAAGAAGAAACCACCAAAAAACCTCAACAACAACAACAACCCCCCCCACAACCATGATGGCCAGCAAAGTGTGGGGATCCAATATAATAAAAACTATACCTGCTGTTCACAGGCAATGAAAAATGAGTTTCATTACTAAGCAGCCAGCATTTCCTAAATCATGCTGTTCATGATATGCTTGATCTCAATTAACTAAGGTTTAGATTCTAAAGTTTTGTCATAGTATGTCTGGGGGATAATGTAATGCTAATAAATAAATGGGTATAAGCCATGAACCTGTGATACAGTGCCGCTGTAAATAAGATCTTCTGAAGGTGGGATTTCTCTTCGCTAGCTTTAACCACCTAAAAAGCTCATGGTCTGGGTTCCTACATAAAGTTGAAACTGAAAAGCACCTACAAAGAGGTGTTTCTGCATTAAAGTTGCCTTCTTGAGGTGCAAGTCCTCTGGCTTCAGAGGTAAAGCTCAGATGCGAAGATACTCCACAGGGCTAGGCAATGGGAAAGTGTTCAGCTTCCTGCTCTGATACCTGCTCTCTCCTGTCAGTGCAGAGCTAGACGTGCTTTCTAGTGAGCCTGCAACCTTGCCAGTACTTCCCGGCAGTTTACTATGTACTACAGTTTTTGATTTGAAGTCCTTCATGTCCTGGGAGAATGTGTTGGGAACATGACTTAACCTGTAGACTGAAGGATTTAAAGCATAGAGAACGTCTTTGCTATTTTAGCACTCTATTGCTGATTCCTCTACGGAAGCGAAGTTTCCACCAGTGAACAATACCATTAATTTGGTACAGTTTTTTCTGTTTGTGACTTGTCTGTAAGGCTATGGTTAGTTTGTCCCTTATTTAACTAATGGTTTCTGTGAACATATTGCAGTGTATCAGTTGCTTATGAGCTACTTCCTTGCACTGTCTAGTTAAGTTTTCAGTTAGTAAATCTCTTTTCGTGACATGTTTGATTAGTCACCTTTGTTGTGTCCTCCTTTTTCTGCTCCTTGACTGCTACCTCCTAAACAGGCTAAGGACATGCAATATTCCTGTCGGCAGATACACAGTTTCCACGGCAGGTACATAGCTATGTGTGAGCACAAATTTATATGTTCAAATAGGGTTTTCAAGCCTTCTGTTTGTTTTTTGTGGGCAAGTTATACTCTTAAGTGCAAAGTGAACATAAGGGCCAATACCACTTAGGCTACATTACTGTTTTGTCCAAACGTTATTCAGTAGTTTCTGGGGTATAAATCAAGTTTGGTCACATATGCCCTATATTTTTTTCAGTAATGCTGTACAAGGAAGTGCAAATATAAAGTTCCATTAAAAGGCAAAATTTGAGTAAGGATGAATTTTATTTAAGTAATGTGGAAATTACTATAACCGGGCCCTCGGGAAAAAAAACAAGGGAAGAAACTTAGATCCTTCATGCTGTAACTCCATATTCTGATTTTCATATGCTGAAGTTTGGCTCTGATATGTCTTCTCAATATTTATCCCGTTCACTTACTCGCTTTGGATGAGGTATGTTAGGCCTAGCAATTTGCATGGGGCCTGGAGGTTCCTGTCGTGTGAAAGTCCTCTCCTACAGTATAAGTATTTACAATATGACTGCCGCCTGCCACTGTGAAGAGCTAAAAGGCCTGTGGTTCTGAGGTTTCAAAAAGACTTTAACTTTTTACTTTTTTCTTGGTGGCAATACATTAATTAGCCTTAGAAGAACAGATCTACTGATTGGATTTGTTTAGGTCATTTTTAGTTATTTAAAGAATAAAAATTCTTTATGCTGCTATTGGAAAAATGCTGATCAAACCCAGCACACGCAGAGGATGCATTATGTCAACATACAGAGAAGACTGTATTCCTTAGGAGGTGGCACTTGTACTGTCAAAATAGTGAACTAGTTTCTGAACAATTAAACTGGGACAGTATTAACGGTAGGAAACGATGAACACACAATGAGACAGCACTTCTCTTCAAATGGTGTAAAGACAGGGATGGGGAAATGAAATCCGTATTCCACGAGCTGAGCTTACAACAGACCTGCTGCATTGCCCATCAACTGCTTACTGGAGCTGGGAATTGACGCCAGAGCTGGAACCAGCATCAGAACATCAGCACCACTTATCCAGAGCTAGTCCCCATCTTGTTCATGTCTTCTGAGCTGACCAAACAGGCAATGTATGGAGAACGTGGCTGTGATGATTGGGCTGGTTCATCATGTATCTTCTCTGCAGGGGGTGTCTCTGGCCTAGGAGTCAATCTCGCTCCAAGTGAATTAAGTCTAAATTTAAACATAGAAAAATGGGAAACCTAATCAACATTGACACAGAGACCACAGTGCCAGAAAACAGAGCATAAAGACACCTAATGAAATATGTTGTGGGAAGATATTGTTCTCTTTTGCAACTTCAGTTTCCTCTCCCTGTCTTTTATGACTTTTAACAATTAATACCTTAATTTTAATTTTGAGTTTTGCAAAATCTTCTGTTTTCACTTTCCACAGTTCAGTGGAAAATGCTTATTTGAAGATGCTTATTTGAAGAGCCTGGTTCCATGTTAAGATATTAATTTAAGCTATTAATTATCTTTAGTGCTATCTATCTCTTCGAAACAATAGAAAAAATCATCACTGCAGCTTACTATAGAACCAGAGACAACAAGGAACTACTTAGCCTGAAGAGCAGCACCGGCACAGGGACAAGTGTATGGGTTGATCATGAATATATTTAGGCTACAAATGAGAAAAAAGTATTTCTATACATTCTTGAGCACTTCTGGCAAGCGTTATGGGGACAGATAAATGTGATTGTCCATAAAAGTTGAATTTCTTTTTTTATGTGAAGAATGCTAAGATACGGTGACTGCAATAGACAACTGGAGATGTTGATGCTGGGAAGGTTTTGTAGATTGTCTCTGAGGAACAGGCATGCCTGAAAACAAAAATTTTCTCTCCTGTTATGTCAAATACACACTCCCATCTACCACTGTCCCCATTTTCCCAACGCACCTGCCTGAGACTGGAGTGAGGTCTGTGACAGTCGAGGTACTGTGTCACAGCGAAGTGCACCATATGTTACCCACTGAAAAATTAACCTAGCTTCCTATAAAATACGCATAACAATTAACTGCTGCTACCTTGATTTCCACTGGGAGTTCTGCATAAACATAGTAGGCCCCAAGGCAGTAGTAGCTTCTGCTCCACGGTTTGCAGGCCTTACGGATGCACCTGCACACGATCCATCTGTGTTAGGAGCACTGAGTGGAGCTTTAGGTTTGCACGATAAGTCTATGCATACAGAAATAAACGTTTCAATGAATGGTGATGCCATTTTTTGCTACCCCTTCCATCTGTGGTGACCAACATGCACAGTGGCTCTTGATGCGATATGGTTTCTTGAATATGTAGTTATACAATGACTAATGAGACCTGAAAGTTGTACCCAGCTTTGCAGGAACTAGGTAATTGTTGTAAAACTCAATATGAATTTTACTTTTCCCATGTACTGGGAAAGAGACTCTCGGGTATAACTGTGATACCATGAAATGCATGTTGAGGAAACATCTGAGGAAAAGAGGTGTGGAAAAGGCCTCTGGAAAGTAGGAAGAAGCATTCTGAGAATTGGCTTTTTGAACAGGAAGGTGAGTAGGGACTGAATACCCTGAATTTTGTTTGGTGTTTGGAGTCCTGGTCTCCATGTCAAAGCAGCCAGCACAACTAAGCTCTTCTGAGATAACTGGGAAATCTCTGAGTGTTCTAAATAAATTCCTAGCTAACAGCTTGTTCCATGACATGACACTCGCTCCAGAGAAGACTGGAAAGTTGCATATTAGGCTAGAATGAACATGGTGAGTGACTAACTATAACAAACCTGTAGGTGTATATATAGGAGTTTGAGATACAGAGAGAGATATATGTATGTTTGCTAGGGTTTTTTTCAGAAGTGGGAATAGACCTGTAACATATATAGAAGCAGAAGGAGGAGAGCCTCTGCCTGTTTTCTGAACTTAACTGTGGAATTGTCCCCTAGATTCAGAGCCTGGATTTTATTTTTTAAGATCAGTTTTCAATCCATCAGAACATCTCTGCCTAGCCTATTCTTATGACTCCTGATATCTCAGGGTAAAGTCAGAGCATGCAAAGATGTTGTGCATTCGGTCAGCTGGCAATATTGTATATGTCAAATTCTTTATTGGTATTCAGGCTGTTCTAGAGGATGAAATTTCATCACCCATCCCTCTGCGTTCGAAGCTACAAATGGCATAACTCTCATAGAACAACCGTTTTGCAAAACTGAAGGGAGATTCACACTGGTGTCCCACTGAGGTTTTGGTGTGTGGTGTAGGGCTGTCGATTTAGTTCATTGCTGAAATGCAAGGTGTGCACAGCACTAGGCAACCATCAAAACTTCCTTTGCTGAAGAAAAATCATGTATGTGTACGTATTTTTGCAAGATGAGAGAAGGGGAGTTTTCTTAAGTGCACTTCCTGATTGTTTTGGTTAGAAGAGACAAGACTGTCAAATTCATGTAGACAATTTCTGTATTGTTCTGCAACATTAAAAATGGTGCTAGACCTCTTAGCAAACTTCACATGAGCTGGGGAAGGAAATCTAGTGACTTTTCCATTATGAATAGGAAAGCAGTTTGCTGCATATTCCTGCTCTTTGATGATGTTGAGAGACTTGTGACAAGCCTGGGTGTCCTGTCTGAACTCATTCTGATTAATGGTAAATGTTCTGTAACAATGTTTTTCTGGGCACGGTTGAGTAATGGTAGTGCTGTGCTTCCTTTAACCTGTTCCTTGGCCCATGCAGAAATCTTGGAACTGGGGATGAATAGGGTAAAGGACGGACTTTGAGGCAGCTGGAAAGGTAGGCAGTGTGTGTAGGAGATGTGACTAGGTACACATGGGAGTCAATGTCCTGCAAATTGCACCGTGCTGCCGGGCTTTGTATCTCTTCTGGAATGTCCCATGGAAGAGGAATTCAGTTGGCTAAGTGTGGCATTCTCCTCAACACAACTTCAACAGAAAACAGTACTTAACTAGTTAAAGGATACTTCTTAACTATCTCTAAATGCCCACATAACACGTTCTTGCTGGCAGGGGCACTCTCAATTGTCACAGGAAGCTTCCTTCTCTTTTCAACTGAAAAGGGAACACCCTATGCACAGTGCATTCATTTCCTTAGCATATAGTGCAAACTAATTATGACCCCTTGCTTGTTCCATGTACATAAGCTTTGTCTGAGCACCCGTACCGATACAAATTGCTGATGCTGCTGAAGCTGTTGCTTAGAGTTTACATTCTGATTTTTTCCTGTATCCAGAATCAAGAGCGCTTACAGATTTACTTGTGTTTGCAATTCTGTGTTGAGAAAATCTGCCAATCATATGTGGCATGTGAGGACGCAGTGCTGCTATAATGATGAGTTTGCGTGAATGGCCGTGTCTGTCACAAGTTCTATGGCTGAGCTGTTGCTTAATAATTTAACAAAAATTTTACCAGCTTCTGGTTGCACTATGACTTTTCTCTGAGGTAATACCATGAGACAGCAGCTTTAGCTTATAGTTGTATTGCAGTGCATGACAGAGGTAGATCTTTCTGCGTACAAGCGTCACTATATTCTTCTTCCCCAAACCTATTAACATGCAGTTAGACTCTTGTAACCAGCTATACCTGTTAATTTAGATTAGCAGGTACTTCAGGTGTTTGTGTAAGGACAAAAACTTTCAGAAATTTGATCTCATTGGAAACCTGTTTAAGCCCGTACTTTGGTTTCCCTGGGTGACAGTCTTGTAGTAAGGGGCTGATCAAGACAATGACTTTGTAGCTACTGGAAATTTGAAGAGTTCAAAATCTAGTTTAATCTGAAATGCATATGAAGAGTTTTTGTTGTGATATTCCAATTATATCTGAACAATTTGCTTTGTATTATATATGCAGAAGGTTGCAACTGAAATGAAATGTGTAGGACTTGTTAGTGGAAGGCTGTTACTATTGATGTTTCCTTGGAGTGTTATCTGCGTGCTTCCAAAATCAAATTGGGTTCTCTGCGGTTGCAGTCTTCTGCTTATACTGAAGGGGTTGTGGCTAAAACACTTCATAGTAAGCTTTATATTCTGATTAATAATTCACATGGGGTAGATTGCATATTGGAAGCAACCTAGTTTCAGTAGGAAGGCCTGAGCACGCCCTGTCCTGGGATACCTGGAGGTCCTATGAGAAGAACTTTCTTTTGATGTGTCTGTAGGACAGGGGAAGATGAGAATTTAGGTTCTCTTGCAGAACTGTTTTCTATCTGTCATCTGGATCCTGCCTGAGAATATGGACTGGTAGGTCAAAGGTAGTGATAGACTAGAAAAGGCTAACTTTCTGAATGCTGATATGTCTGATAAATAAGAAAGAAACATAGCTACAGCCACGTCAAAACTCACAAGGCTTGGATCGTGGCGAGAAACAATTAGTAGTAAAAACTACTGTCCACAGGAAAATTAGGTGCTTTCAGGATGAGGTAGTAGGTGAGTTGAAGGTATTGCGCTCTGAAATTTGAACTGAATTTTTAGACTTACTAAAAGATGTAGGTACCTACTTAGTACTTGTGAGGTCTATTGTCTGGCTCATTACTTTTTTAGTCCTAAATGTGACTGCCCCCAGGAAAAGATCGAGGAGCAGTGTGTGCATAGGCCTCTTACAAAAAACTTTGTTTTAGAATAAGAGCATGTAAGTCTTGCGTATAGCTTGTTGGGAAAATGTAATCTGTAACCTGCTTCTACTGTCTTAAATCAATATGAAGTGGGTTGTATTGATGTAGAAAAAAATGCTATTGATAATTTGCTTGATGTTTTATAATATTTTTAAGATGTTCTATGTGAAAGTTGTCGCTATCCTTAATGTGGCTGGATGGAAATTTCTTGGCTAAACAGTTTTGTGAGGAAACGCAAAGCCATCCTGTGTTTTTCAGTAGTGGGTCAACTCTTAGAAAATTGAAAAAACCTGACAAAAAAGAAAGTCTCTACATGGTGTTTAGAACCACTCTTACCTTTGAAGTTGAAATTAATAGTGGTAAAAATAATTTAAAAAAAAATAAATGCTTCAATACTGAAATGAAGCATTTTCAAACCTGAAGTGCAAATGTTTTGACTGACACAAGCTGAACACTTCTGTTTGAGGATGGAATAGAAGAAAGAAATTAAAGGTGTTTCAGTTAAAGAAAGTTTGATGTTGTAACTCTTTGGCACAATTTACTTAGGGGAACCTTTGTGAAAGTTCAAACATCTTGACTGATGTGCATTCAGTTTCTAATTCTAATCTTTATGAAAATGTAATCAGAGGAAGCACTTGATTTAATCAAATGTGCTGTGAAACTGTAAACGTTGCTGAAACTCTCCACATTGGATGTATCAAAATCTTTCGGTCAGCTCTACAGCCTTGTACCGTGGCTAAATGTCTCAAAGGATCCTGATAGACAATATTCAGATACTGATTCTTTGGTCATATATTTATGTGTTAAAAATGTTAAAGGTTCTGCTGTGATATGTGGTAAGGTTCTTCGCTCACTAAAAGAAATGAAAACAATTAGTTAATCTCTATGCTGTATTGTAGAATATTTGGTGTTTCTGGGACTTGTTCAGGGAATCAGTTAAAAATGGCTGAAAATCAAATAGACCTGAACTGCAAAGAAAGGCTGGGATAACATCTTCAAAATCTGAAGAACAGATCCCCAGTTAGTTTCCCTTGTCATACCTCCATGTAAGCTGATGGCCCTATAGGCCATCAAGAGGTTTTTCATGGAAAAAGCCATGCTATACAGGGATATGCTATGCATCTGACTAATTGTTGTTTCCTACTCATCAATATCTGTATTTATTCATTTTTCCATAGACCTAAAACTTTTTGCAAATGTTAATGTATCTAACTGTACATCAAAATACATGCAAGAAAATTACTGCTATAGTACAGAAGACAAGATTGGGAAACTAAGAATGTAAATGACTGGGATAAAACTACGCAGGACATGAATTGAAGGCTGAAAAAGTATGCAATTCTGACCATTAGTTTTGTCTGACAATTGCAACATCTTCATTCACCATCATCCTTCATAAGAATAAGTTATCTTGTAAATATTCAAAAGCTCTCTGGGCTATTTTCAATTGCTTGCTTTTTAATACAATAATGCAATATTATATACAATTTTTACTATGTGCTTCTTGTGTTGTTATGTAAAGATTATATAGTACTCTTATTCATTTGCATGATTTATTTAGGCTTTCTGCCACTGGTGTGAAATCTTTTCAGGTATCTGAAGTATTTTTTATTATCTTTTATATACTTGTTTTGTACTGCTGCACTTGTCTCCAAGACTTTCCAAGTTTTTTTCATTTAAATCTGTTCTCCAGTTTTAAGACTTGACAAAGCGTATTCTTCTTTTGATGTGAGCACACATCAGTTACTAACGCTAATGGAAGTTAGGTGTGTGTTCAGACTAGAAGAGACCTGGTAGAGATTATTAAGAAGTACTAGAAGAAAAGAAGATCTTTTATTTTGACTGAGGAAAGATGAAGATACATATACATATTCCCTCCTTTGTTATATTTCTTCCCCTTACTTTCCTGTTTTTCTTTCCTCTATAAAGTAACCTTTCCTTCTCTTTGTTTAAATCAAGAAACTGTGGAAATAGTGACAGTAAGAGAAAAAAGTGAGAAAGATAAATGAACTGAGTTTTGTTTCTCCTCTTTTTATAGTCATTTATCTCTGTATTATTCCAATGACAATATAAGAAATCTAATATTTTCATTTTTTGTGTTAGTTTCCATTACGTTCCTCAAAGAACAACAGGAGGGGATAGCAACATACACCAGGTTTTCTTAGGTTGTTGGAGGTTTTTTGTTTGGTTCTTTTTGTTTGGGGTTTTCTAGTGTTCATTAGGGTTTTTTTTTCTTTTTTGTGTGTGTGTGCAATGATTTCTGGGGTAAATAGCTATAGATTACTTAATACATATGGAAATTATTAGGTTTTTACTGTTCACCAGTGACCAGTTTGGCTCCAAAGATTGCAAGTCTCATTTCTCAATAGCAACAAATTTTTATTTGCTTTAGATATCTGGCGATGTCTTTTAGTAGGCTGAGCATGTAGAAGTTGTTTTGTTTTGTTTCCATTGCACAAGAATGGTTATACTCAGATTTATGGGTAAATTTGCTTAATGCTGTGGCATCTGCTATATTTTGAAACAAGGACTTTGTGTAATAAGAATTTTTTACATTTATATATGCAGACAATTTTTTTTGTGTGGTTAAAATTTTCAAGTTTTTGATGGTTAGGGGTATGTCTATTTGTTTTATGTCTAAATGTATTTCCCCTGATGAGGTCTTGTGAAGTGCTGAGCATGCTCTCTTGAAAAATCAGACCCGTAGCTCAAATGTGTGCTCAAAGGAAGACACTTTTGAATGTTATGAGTAACAGCAGAATAAAAAAAAAATACAGTAGCATACCTAAAGAATTCTCTTGAAAGCAGAAAACTGAAGAAATCCTGGACTCACATGTTTTTATGATTTACAGTCCTGACTCGGACGCAGGAGTTCTTCCAATGTTGAGGTGGTCTTGTCCTTCTTGCCCCAGAGTCAGCTGCCTATATAAATGCTACTCACCCTCTTGAAGTCAATGAAAGCAGAGGCTTTGGCCTCAGACACAGGCTGGCGGAGCATTGCTGCCAGACATACAGATGAGCTTTACTGTTCTCGTCTGCAGAAGGCATTCCCACGCAGAACTCCACACAGCCGTTCTGTCCTCGGTGGAGGTGAAGCTCTGCACAAGGTTTCAGTACTGAGCAGGGAGTCTCAGATCTTCAGTGCCATTGGTGAAGTTAGGAACATGTGGCTGAGGGTCTGATTTTGGTGCCTAATGCATGGCAGAATACTTTGAAATGTTGACCTTTATAACTGGTGCAAGAAACTTTCTCCTGTGGTTCACACTCTTGAATCCTGGGCTAACTAACAGCCCATGATACTCTATGTTACGGGACTGTTCACTGTTTTTCCCCCACTAGAGAAATTCTAGGGCATTTCTGCATCCAAGGAGCTCTGACATCGTTACAGCTGTCGTAGAGAAGAAAAAGGATTTTATCACAGGCTGGGCCATGTGTTTGCACAGCTGGTGCTCCATCTGACTGTTGAGATGCTATCACCCCTTCGGCTTCTGCTTTGGTGGAGCTGTATAGTGTGGGGAAAATGCTACTGACTTTTGCATCTGTGGTGGACCTCTTGCGAGCTGAAATCAGTGATTGTTTGGAGGACTTGCTAGTAACAACATCAACAGTGGATCCTCATGGTAGTGAGGCAAGTATATTGTATTAGAGGAACAGTGGGTAATGGTGTTGTAATGGAAGTTCATTTAAAAATACGAAACATCCTTTGTTTATACTGGCATTGTTTTTAATAAATGCTTAGTAAAGGGAGGGAAACAGGAAGAGATGCAGTAAACGAAGCCAAGATATTGCATTTAGATAAATAGATGTCATGTTTTAGGACAGATATTGACTGTATTCATTATGGGTCACTGATCTTGTTCCTCAATCATATAATCTGTGCTCATTGACGCAAATATATTTCTTGTAAGTTAAGTCAGAAATCATTTGTCATGGCTAAGTTCATGGTAACACAAGAGTTGGTAATGACTTCCACTTTGATAATGCTGTTATTTTGCAGAGATATTTAATAGCAGCACTTGGTTCCTATCAAAAACCAATTTAGCAGATTTATTAGTTTGAAGAAGGATGTTAAATAATTATGTAAAACGGTTCAGTACAATCACTCAGAAGCTATGTAGAATTCTCTCCTAGCACTGATAGCAACATGAAGAATCACACATTGTTTTGAACAAGTGTTAAAATTCCCAGAAAATTCTGTGAATCTTTGGGTGAAGCAGTAAAAATATCTCGTATCTGTTAATCTTGTTCCCTCACTTAGCCTGCTGTAGCGAAGTGTCGAAGGTTATGTAAGAACAGGGAAACTTTCCTTAAAAAACCAGAACTTTCAGCGAACATACTGAAGATCAGAGCTTGAGTACTGAATTGGCTCTTCCATTCAGGTTTGGCAGTCCGTGCTTTTTCTTCTTGCTATTTATTGGCTCCAGGGAAAAAAATGAAGAGAAGGCAGCATCATCTCCTTAGTGCTGTGTTGCTTCACATGGTGCAAGATCCTGCCGGTTTTTGGACAGTTTGGTTTCTTTGGTGGTTGTTCCAGTGCCAGCTTTGTAAATGAAAGTCCAGTGGACTAGAAACCACCGCTGTATTTCCACTTGCCTGAGCTACATGATTCCAGAAAAAGAGCAAAATACAAGGGGACTTTTGTGTGCGTAAAATGTGGCAGGTTACAGTCACGATTTCCTTGTGGGCATTTGGAACTAAGATGAGCTGAGATTATCCACAAATCTCATTTTCCCTTGTCTCAGATGATATCAAGAATCTTCTAAAAGCATTACAAGGACTTTGGTCTGTCTTGTGTGCTAAGTCCTGACATGTGGCACCGCCGCATGGCAAACGGGATAAAGGAAGCTGCTGTGCCTGGCACAGCACATGCTCTGGCCTGTCTGTCTAGCAGTGTTGCTTTTACTTAGCTTAGGTAACACTCCGTTGGCAGAAAACTTTTCTCAGCTGACTTTTGTGTTAGCTGAACTTTCTTTCACTATAGAAAGCAATTTCAATAATTTATCTAAAAGGAAACTAAAGTTGTCTTCCAGAGGAAACCCTACGGTTTTAAGTACTAGTTAAGCAATCCAGATCAAGTATATAGTAAAATCTTCATCTAGCAAAGGCTATGGCAATTGCATTGACCATTCCCTGGAGCAACATAACTCCTTTTATTCCCAGTAGACTTGCCCCATGTAAAAATTAGATTTTCTTCTCCCTGTAAAGCCTTTAACGTGCATATGTAAGTATGTGTATGAAGTAAGCATATGAATGGTAATGGAAGTATCCTGTCACCATAATGACATGTCCTTGTCCGGACCAGAACCCACTTAGTTCTTGTCAGGTGGGCATGAGAAAAATGAGAGGCAGTCTTGGAGATCCAATACAGCACATAAAAGATAACAGAGCATCTGTGGAGAACGTAAGTAAAATATATCTAGGTAACTACCAAACTTAAAGGACATTAGTAAAGAAAGTTTGAAATGAGACAAGTATTAATGAATAGTAAATATATGAGAAATAAAAGGAAACTTAAGGAAAAATTGCCTGATGGTCAGCAGTATCTAAAAACTTAGCTTTGGAGTGAAATGGTATAAAGACACGTTCTGGAGAGGATATCCATGCAATGCACAGATTATCCAGCTTTAGCCAAAGCAGCCACTGCTTCTGCAGCAGTATCACGTATTTGGGATGTCATGGTAAGATTTGGACCAGTATTTGACCAGAGGCACAGCACAAGGTTATCGGCCCATTATTAGATCTAGAGAGATGACTGGGTGACTTCAAGCTGTGTGTGTTTGTGCATGTACAACTCTAACCAGGAACTCATTCTTTATCTGAGTTACTTCTTATGTTATCCCAGTTAGCCCTGGGACCTGCAGTACAGCAGCCTTGGCTGATTCTAGGGATGTAACACTATACCCGTATCTTCTTGCTGATATAGTGCGATGTCCCACCAGCCCCCAGCATGCTGCTTCTCCCACCCAGGACGTTTACGATGCATGGGTTTGTGAGGAGTAGGGGTGGGAAAAGAGCCTAGTATCTATGCTAGGGATTTCTTTCGTGGAAGGCCTGTGTGGTTCAGGATCTTTTTTCATACCTCTGAAATTTTATAAGCTGAAATGAGCCAGAAGATGGTTGACTGATCAGTAAATTGAAAGGTTGTTCTGAAGCAGCAATCAAAAATCCCAGCTGAACCTTTCTGTAAAAAGAAGGGGGGAAAATAACATCTCTTGTTTACTAAGTGTCAGTGTTTTTTATTTGGTTAGTACTGTTTAATCATTCCTTTAATTTTCCTTTGCAATGCTACATAATTTTTAACTTTTTGTTAATTGTTTTTTATTCAACTGGCTTCTAGCCAAGGACATTGAGATGTCTCAAGACCTCGGCCCTATGAATATTTCTCTAAATCATCCCGTAAGTGTGGATGGTTTCCAGAACTGATGTTAGATTGGTCCTGTAGAAATCTTGGAAGTGTTCTGCTCTTTGCAAGCAGTGGGGAGTAAAATAAGAATTTAATGTCTGTATTATCTTGACCTTATAATTAAAGGTCCAATTTTTCATTGATGTAAATTAGGTATTTCCACTTCCTTCACTGAAACTTCACTACGGAGGAGGGTCTGGACCTAAGTCTTTAAAAGGTCCCACTATAAAACTTCCATTAGTGGATGATTTCAAAGCCCTTTGGAGAATCTTTTACCTGTTCTGTGCTGGAAAAAATATTGTTCACATCCAAATATGTTAAATAATGGTAGTCTTATCTTTAGGTACTGCATTGAGCCCACAGTTGCTGTGTTTTTATGTACAAACCACAACTTTTAACTTTTACCAGCTTAAAAATTTCTAGCTATTTTCTAGAAACTAGCTCAAGATTTATTGCAGAGAAAATTTAGCCCTAAAGAGACAGGCTGGGCTGACACATGAACTATGAATGCATTAAAATCCAATATATTTTAAAAGTTCCAAATATTACACTCTTACGCTTCTACTTCACTGCATTTCTTGAGGAAATCGGGGTGAACACTAGCCTTAAAGAATATGAAAAGTTAGTATTTTGGCTAAAGGGACATTTTATTAGGCTTGGCCATTTTGCTCGTCATGCCATTAGCATATTAATAGCTATGTATTTTAAACACAGTAAAATACATGTCTCTGTACGGTGCAAGATAATGTGAAAAATTAAAAACAGTGGGTTCTCTGTCTTCCTAGCTCTAGGTCGCTGTAGCATGTGACCTCATTTTTGGTCCATGGCTATAAAAATACCCCATCCTTTAAACATAGAGGTTACCTTGAATAACCCATCCCTACACAGACTTATATTGCTAGCTTTCCAAATCATACAAATTACTCTGAAGTGAAAACCGCAATGGAAGCAGTCCAAAATCACATTCTTGGCTAAGCTCATCATACCCTACGTTATTTGCCAGTTCCCTTTTCCTTAAGCTTTTGGGGTAGTTTATAAAAATGTTTCCGTGCATCACATTTTGAACATTCAAACCAATGTTATTTTCTTCACATTGATTACTTGCTGCTACCAAGAGAGTATCAAGAAGGAACAAATTAATGTAATTGAATAGCACATCTATAGCTCAAGCTTATTTATTACGTTAAACAGATGACTGGTTTTATTGTGTTTGTATGGTCCTTGTAGGAAATATTATAATTCAATACTTGGAAAATAAGTATCGGAATGAAGAGATGGAAAACATCTTTGTGATGTGCCACAAGGTGTCTTGTGGTTGCTCAGAGCTTTGAACAATCACTCACAAATTTCTGGATTATTAAAGTGCCTTTGAGGGGGTGTTTCTTGGAAAGGGATTTCCATGCAAGACAATATATAAATAATCAGAATTTCTGATCTGTATTAGGTATATTTCAGAGGAAAAAGAAAGGTAGTCCAAAATTTCTACATACATGTGGCACTGGTAGGTGGTAATTCTGCAGCATACATACTGTAGTTTATATTGTTCTGTACTGTGCCCCATTAGAGAAAATTTATTGCTCCATGACAGCTTGGTTATGAGAATCTAGTCTTAACACCCACTACTTAATAGATGAAGGCCAAGACGGAGAAAAATTTCTCTATAAACAGGAGAGGTAGGGAATATTTAAAAAGAATCCAAAAGCCTGAATATCAAGGAGAAACTTTCTGGTATGTTCAAATGAGGGCAAGCAGGATCCATACTGCTTAAGACATTTAGAAGGAGCTAAAGATCAGATTATGATACCCTTCTGTAACTGCAATGTCTGCAGAGTCCTCAAACAAATCTATTAAAACCAGTTGTATTAGGAAAAGAGGATGCTATTCTTTAAAGGTAAGTGTATCATAATCTCACTGTTAAATGGTAAATACTCTGAAGGATTTTTTTCCTAGAGTATTTTGGAGCAGATATGTTATCGCTATTGTTAACCATAACAGGCTGTAGTAGGGCTGAATTAAAGACAACTACTTTCTCCTGTGGAGGCAGACAATATAATCCCAGACCCTAAAAAATGAAGCAGTTACATGTTTAATTCCAGTGTTTGATTTCCTCTTTATTGATGAGAAGGACAATTAACTGGTGATTTCAACATTCAGTTGTGTCAGCTTGCAATGCAGTCTGTTCTGAGACTACTTCTGCTTCAGACTAATGATCCATGCAGCAGCTTCTTGAATGGACTGAAGCTACACTTCCAAACGCTGCCTTGGATTCTGAACATCTCAGACTTATTGCAACCTTTTGGTATCAACCACTCGTGGATGTTTGTACTGCCATAAACATTTGGATGATGGCTGTTCTTCACATTGTTTCGATCTCATGTGAATATGGTTATTCATGCATGTGTAAAAATTATTTGCTATTAATTAAAAGTTTTCATATATTTAGTCTGGAAGCAAAGGAAAAAAAAATCTCTGTGACATGAATGGCCAGTTATACAGCATAAATAAGAAGTGGGAAAGAGTCCAAGGGAATATTTCACAAATTTTTTGGGTAAAGTTTGTTCATCTACAGCCCTTTTCCATAGCCCAGTGAAGCTGATGAGAGTTTGGGGCTTTGGCTCAGGAACTTCAATTGTCTGTTTTACAATTACAATAACAAACACAACAGTAGTCTGTTTGCAAACAGCTGGTAATTAGAAAAAGGGCTGAAGATTCAGCAAATGTATTTGTCAGCACTGATTTGACCAGTTGTACATGTTACCTTGAATGACATTTCTTCCCTTCCATGAGAGAAATTGTAGAGTCTATGTCCAACTAGTTTCCTCAGTGGCTGTCATGCAGCGAGCATAGCATTTTGTGGCACATATCCATTGCATGTTAAATATGCTCCAGCACTTACTGTTTATTACCTAGTATAAAAAGGCTGTTTTCCAATTACTTTATCAAAAAACAGTTCTGGTAGCACAGTAGACATATTTGTGACAAGTAGAGTTAGGCAGCTCTGTCCAACTTAAGGTTTGCCTCTTGATAATAGGAGATGCTAACTATTGTCTCTTGGCAGGAGAATGATGACACTTTTAGAAGCAAAAGGTATCTTCATACAAGCTATGGTTGGTTTGGGGTTTTTTTAATTTAGATTAAGAAATATTTGTATTAGGCATCCTAGTGCACAGTTCCCTAAGACAGATCCAGCTTGTGTAGTAGTCACTGAAGCTCACAGAGGAGTTGATTGAATTCCCATGGTTTTTAATATCCTGTTCACAGGTTCAAATATCTCCTGTGAATTTATCTGCATTTATCAAAGGTCCATCTGCCTGAGAACTCTGCTAAATCCTTGGCTATGATAGTGCCCTCCAGTGCGATAGTGCAGATGCCGCCTCTGCCTGTGCGATTCAAGTGCTGCTGCTCTTGCACTTTCTCAGGTTTCCCTTTTAAGGTAGCAAAAGCCAGCAGCTATCGCATCAGCTCATGGCCATTCTCCTGATTCCCACACTCTGTGTGCGTACCTTCCTTTTTTTTTTTTTTTTTCCCAAAGTGGATGAAAAACACAAACTCTAGGCACCAGTCACATATGTAAGTTGAGCTGTGACATTGTCAAGACATAATTCTTTTTCTGGTCTGAGGCTGTTATATTCTTCTTTACCTTTTGTAGTCCACAGGCTCTGAGCTAGCAAATGTTCATGGATTACCTGTTAGTCACCTCTTGGGTTTTGTGTGTTTGTTTTTGGGGTTGGTTTTTTTTTCCTTCGCCATCTCCCTCCTCCTGCCTCCAATGTTGTTTTCTGTTCTATTTGATTCCCATTTGCTACATTCCGTCCTGAGCAGGTGCCTCTATAGCTGGACATCCTGTAGTAAAAATATATGTTGGCATCCTGTTCCTTCTAAACTTGCCTGTTTCTTTGTGGCCTACAGATAGAAGTGAAAGAAATTCCTGGTGGGTATGTCTCAGTCCTGGCCCACGTCTCTCATGCTTCTGTTTGGGCGCTGTAAAACCAGGAAATACTATAGTACTGTCATTGTCATATGAAGAAAAACTAAAGCGTAAAGGTGAATTAATAAAGTATTTTGTGAAACAAAACAAAAACCGGAATGATAAAAAAAAGTTTTGTTGAAAATTATTTTTATTCCCAGTAGCAACAGGATCTGTCGTTTCCTGCCATGAGATGGTTAGCAGACAGCTTTTATTTCTCCTAATCTCATATAAACCTATTCAAATCCAGATTTGGATTCCTATGGTCAGATGGAAAAGAATGAGATGGAGACAACCTATGAATTTCATTACTCGACTGCTCTGCTAAGCTGAAAATATATATAAAAGGCTCTATGTGAGTGAGAATCCTCTCTTGTTGTGGTTTAACCCCAGCTGGCAATGAGGAACCACACAGCTGCTTGCTCGCTCCCCCCATGGTGGGATGGGGGAGAGAATTGGAAGAGTAAATGTGAGAAAACTCATGGGTTGAGATAAAGACTGTTTAGTAAGTAAAGCAAAAGCTGCACACGCAAGCAGAGCAAAACAAGGAATTCATTCACTGCTTCCCAGCGGCAGGCAGGTGCCCAGCTATCTCCAGGAAAGCAGGGCTCCATGGTTACTTGAGAAGACAAATGCCATCACTCCTAATATGAGTCATTACTCCCTTCCTTCTTCTTTCCCCAGCTTTACATTGCTGGGTATGACATCATATGGTATGGACTATCCCTTTGGTCAGTTGGGGTCAGTTGTCCTGGCTGTGTCCCCTCCCACCTTCTTGTCCAGTCCAGCCTACTCGCTGGTGGGGTGGGGTGAGAAGCGGAAAAGGCCCTGACTCTGCGTAAGCACTGCTCAACAACAAAAACATCTCTATGTTATGAACGCTGTTTTCAGCAATGATCCAAAACATAGCCCCATACTAGCTACTATGAAGAAAATTTAACTCTATCCCAACCAAAACCAACATGTTCTATTTCATACTTATGCTACTGTCACTTCTTGACTGTAGTAGCTACCACGGTTTATTGCACATCCTGTGTGCTACAGTTTCCTTTATATCACTTTTCAGATTGTGGCTGTTCCTGTACAGGTTGGCACAGGATTTTGCCTTTACCGTATACCCGTAATGGGCTGTGTTCCACTGAATAGTCTGCACACACTCAAGAAAGTGAAGGTCTAGCATTAATGTATAGGTAAGGGGTCTTTGACACTAGTGTTTCTTCAAGCATCAATTTTGCAGTCCTCAGGTTAAGCAGCAGTTGATGGAACTAAATGCTGAAGTGCTAAAATATCAGCGCTTCATTATGATGCTTAAAAATTAGGAAAAAAGCCAGTGTGATGCATATCTGATCAGTTGTGATAATGGCACTGTTGTTGATACATTGGTTGTCTGGTGGAAGTGAATGTATATGCTCTCTCTCATGTGTCTTTTCCTCTACCCTAACGTTGTGTGTGTCTCTAGAATCATAGGATCTTTGGGTTGGAAGGGACCTTTAAAGGTCATCTAGTCCAACCCCCCTGCAGTGAGCAAGGACATCATCAACTAGATCAGGTTCCTCAGAGCCCCGTCTGGCCCGACCTTGAATGTTTCCAGGGATGGGGCATCTACCAACTCTCTGGGCAACCTGTGCCAGAGTTTCACCACCCTCATTGGGAAAAATTTCTTCCTTATATCTAGCCTAAATCTGCCCTCTTTCAGTTTACAACCATTACCCCTTGTCCTATTGTAACAGGCCCGCTAAAAAGTCTGTCGCCATCTTTCTTACAAGCCCCCTTTAAGTACTGGCAGGCTGCAAGAAGGTCTCCCCGGAGCCTTCTCTTCTCCAGGCTGAACAACTCTCTCAGTCTTTTCTCATAGGAGAGGTGTTCCATCCCTCTGCTCATTTTTGTGGTCCTCGTCTGGACCCTCTCCAACAGGTCCATGTCTTACCCGTGCTGAGGGCTCCAGAGCTGACACAGTACTGCAGGTGGGGTGTCACCAGAGCAGAGGGGCAGAATCACCTCCCTCGACCTGCTGGCCACGCTGCTTTGGATGCAGCCCAGCATACAGTTGGCCTTCCGGGCTGCAAGCACACATTGCTGGCTCACGTCCAGCTTTTTATCTGACAGTACCCCCATTTTGCTAGTACCCCTTCTTCCATGCTCTTGTTGCTTAGTAGACTTCACTTTGGGCTATTAAATGTGATGTTTTACATTGGCAAACTTTTCAGCATCTTCAGTCAACAACCTGTGACCTAACGGATGGGCAGTGCACAGGCTGGCTCATCACAAAGCAGCACCTTTACTGTGATACTTAAAAGGTAAAACCTAAAGTGAGTAATGGGAAACCTGAAGTCAAAAAAAAAAAAATTATCTCCTCTGTACCCACTCTATTATCATAAATGGAAGCTGGTTGAATGTTTGCCTGTCACAGTTTTTCTACCAGTAATTATCGTGTCAAGACCAAAAATATTCTATCCACAGGGAGCTAGTGGATACTATGTTTTTTAAATACTCTGTATGCACGATAAGACTTCCTTCTCCGTTAGCTTGCTTATCATTTTGACTATTTCTTTTGAAGTAAGAAACAGATGGCAGCATTCACTGTAATAAGTGCAGAAAAACATGCCAGCCAATTAGGGAGGTTTCAACTGACTGAAAACCTGGATCACTTTCCAATATTTTGGTGATCCCCCTTCCTCCCCCCGCCACTGCCCCATGTGTCTAGAGGAAAATTTTATTTATCATTTGTTTAATAGAATCATAAAATTAGAGATTAAAGGAATCTTAGGTCATTAAATCTTCACTAATGAACCTGAAAACAAAGAGCTGAAATACAGTTTATGGATTATTTTTTTTTTTTACCAGAGGATCGTTATTGTCTGCCATAAAATAAGAACCCCCAAAAAGCAAATATCTTTGTTAATGTGAACCCCGTCACTCACTTGAATGGCCAGTATAAACTGTATCTGTATATGATCTTAAAATATTTACTAATTTTTCAAACTTTAGTGCATCAAACTCTACCTCATCCAGCAAGTCCCCTTTCAAATATTGCAGGATTTTAGATAACGCCTTCTTAAATCTTTAATGTCTTGTCAAGTTCCTGAAATTGGAAATTGTGATTCTAACAGCTCATTTCTCAACAATGTTTTGGCAGTGATATGTCGCCCACTCACTTCCCCATCAGGGAAGGTGACTGTCCTCTCGTTTCCTACCAAAATCAGGGAGAGTTTAAGATGCTTTGGATTCCTCAGAAAAAAGATTCTTCTTTGTTTCATCCTATGAAACCAAAATTAGAAGTCACTGCTGAAAATGCAGGTCGCTACTGATATGATCCTTACGCACCTGTAACATACTTTTATCCTTTTCTAGCAGTATTATTGAGAATATGAAAAAAGGGCATTTTGGGCTTCTAATATGTGATTTCATTCCCTGGTTGTGTAGTACTTTGATCATTTTTGTGAGATATTCTGCAGCCCTGTCCTTGCTATTCCACTGTTTCATTTCAGAGGTAGAATTATGCAGGTTTCACTGCTTTAGGATTTTCAGCTCAACTTAATTTTTTTTATTTTGTTCTACTGCTTTCTGCTGCAACTTTTCTTTGCTGTGCTTAAGATTATACTCTCTAAATGTCTCCTCTAATACCATTATGTATATTTCTCCACTAACCTTTTGGTATCACTCTTCTTCAATGACTTTTCAATTGTAGTCAATGAGTTTCTGAGAATGTAACCTAAAGCAAAACTGGTGCCACTTACTAGGGTAAATTTAGTCTATGAAAGATTAAATTCTGCTTCAGGCACTAAAGCAGCTTTCAGAGTAGCATATCGGCTTTTATTAGACTTGGTCTGTTCTTCCTAAATGAAGATATTTGGTCTGTTTTTATGGGTGACTATGGTCACTCTGGGAAGCATTTGGTGGTAGTTAAGGGTAAAATAGTGATTGTTCTTCAAAATTAGAAACAACTGGTAGCTCTGCAGCGATGATTTAAATTTCTTTTTTAAATTCTTTCAAACCACAAAGCTGTGTGTTGTGCAGTGATTGAATGCATTTGGACTTATGGAACTTTTCATTTAATGCTGTTCTCCATTGCTCTTGGCTGAAGCCCAAGCCTCGCATCTTCTAGTTACAGGATTCCTTTCTGCAGACTCCATCCTTTGCTGAAGGCTCAGTGTAACATGAGACCATCCCTGTTTCCCAGCAGGCAGCACATTAAAGATCTGCCTCTTGACCAGCTGCAAAGACAGGTGGTGTTTTCCTTTTCTTTTTTCTTTCCCCTTTATTTGGTCTTGTAACTTCCCTAACATGCTGTCAAGTCCTGAATGAAATGAATGAGTAAACTTTCTATGGTTGGAAAAAGCTCTAGTTCAGATGGTGTGGAGCTGGGGATTTTGGTCTAAAGTTGAGTGCTCTTAACTGCTTGTTTGCCACCAAGAGACTAAGCCAAACTGGAAATCCAGCTCATAAGGAAAACTGCAGAGATCACAGACATTGGGCATTTATCTTTCCAGGCACTGACAGCACTGTACTGCAGATGCTACAGAAGCATCAAGGTTTGGATATGGCACACTTGTGCTCTGCTTGCCTGCCATAAAAGAACCGCACACAAGTGACTACATGTAAAAATATGTGTGAGCGATCAGTGCACCTCTCTCACCAGTATCTATTTCACATGCGTGTTACCTGTGTGTTGGGTCTAACCCACTGCAGTCGTGGGGCTATGTGAATCGGGACACTACTTCTGTTGTGTTCGGGGGTCTGTAAGAAGAATAAGTAAGGCCTGAGAAGCAAGTGCAGTCAGACCCAGTCCAAAACTCAGTCTAGTTTCTTGACCCATTATTGATGAAATGCGCCTCCTCTTCCTGCTTCCATCACTATCGCATGCTTTCAGTATTCTGTTTAATGTCTAATTTAAACTATAATCTCTCTGCAATGATCATTTTCTCATACTTGCCTGTACAATATCATGGTCTATAGGTAACATGGAATAATACATTTTAGGAGCAGATTATCTCCTGGATGAAGGCAACTCCTCTAACAAAAAAGAAATGACAACTGGAACTTAAGCCAATCCAGAGCTTTAACTTCCTTTCTAGCCAGTGATAACAGCTCAATCTAGTAATGGTCTATCCATCAGTTAACATAATTTTGAGGAAGATTTACCAGTCTACATCGACTTTATGGACCTGTCTTAACCACTCAACCCATACCTGGTATTACCGCCTGCATGTCTCACTCTATCACCCTGAAATCATCATGGGGAAAACTAATAGTGAGGCCCTCGGAAAAATACTTTGTCAGTTTTTGCAGTGGTTCTGACAGTGCAGCGTGGGCTGATGTGCTACAATGGCGAACATTACGGACTATTAGCAGTTAACGATGATGGTCAGCACCGGGTGGAAAAGCTGTGCAGACATTTTAAAAACCTTTCTCTGACTCGTGGGGTTTTTTCAAATGCATTAACAAGTCAAAGAAATTATATTCTGTAGCTTCAGTTAAATTAAAGTTTAGTGATTGATTTAATCTTTCTATTATTAATTTGGTTAACATAATAAACACTTTATACTGGATATTTGGATATTTTTATGTTAATTTTGAGTGAAACGAATTATGGCAATATTTCTCTAAAAGAAGGATTTATTGCAAAGAAGAAATTATCATTCAAGTAGTATGAGGTGGCAGTGACCTTACCCACTACCATAATTAAAAGTCCTGAAGACACCAACATTACCCGTCCATAAAACTTTAACTGCATCCACTTTTCTGCTTTTCATTGCATAGTCAAAAAGCAGTGTGAGCTATAAAATATGTGAAAAATTAACTTGGCTGATAGGACAATAATTTCATCCATCAACTAGTAAAACTGTCCAATTCATACTGACCTTACTCTGTTCTAGCAGAGTTCAGGAAACCTTCTGACTGTTTATTAGCAATTTTTATTAAGTTTTAAAAATTAAAATGAATTAGAAGGTGTAGAAATGCTGACAGTGCTAGATTTTATTCCTTTTTCCTTTGTCTTTCTTAGGTAAAACCCCAGTGATGCTCACTGGGATTTTCCTTAAGAATTGAGTAGAATTGAGTAAGTGAGATCTTATTCAAGCTATTTAAACCAAATACGCATGCTCACAAAACTGTATCGAGATATTTCATTTCCTGGACATGAATAGTGGTAACGTTGCTGTGGCCACTTTGCTCTGATATTCCTGCCGCCCCTGACCAAAATGTTGTTCTTGACTTAGATATTATATGTAATTTACTGCCTAAAATTGTATCGAACTGTAGATTTTAGTCAATTCCAGAACTCTTGCTAGTGTCAATGGAAGAAAGTGCAATAGTTATTGTTGGCAGTTGCTTTAGATGCTTCATATTATTCGATTTTAAAACGGAATTGCATCTGGAGCCTGTGTTGCTTAAGGCAAAATATATTACTCGGAGATTACTCTTACTGAGCTCAGTGATTGACAAACTTACGTTTTTGAATATGTCAGTCAAAATATTGCTGGGCAGAACTATTCCTTTAAATCTTTCAGGATTATTTACCTTTGGTAATGTGTAAAATAGTATCACCTTATAGATAATATTTACTGGAAGTGGCCTTCAGAGGAAAATGGTGATGTTGTAACAAAACCTGATTGTTTCTTCCTCCTTCTCTGCTCTCTTCATGTGGTACAGCTGAGTTTCCACAGACAACACAAAGCAAGCTGTAAGGAGAGCTGACAGTACAACTGTGGTACTCTGTCCTTTCAGTTCAACCCTGGCTTTGTATGTAGCCCTCTGCTCTTCTGTTTCCATAGCCATCTCTGCTTGGGCAAAGCAGATTGGAAAACTTTCACATGAGAAAGTTTTGCATCCTCATTGCCTAGGTAAAGTGACAGCATGATGCCTAAGTCAGGGAAGAATCAGATTCTAAATTTCAGTTGTGAAAATGTGGGTACTTGATTGTGATTGTGTTGTGAAGGGGGTGAATGGTACTACAACGAACACGTTTGTTTATATTTCAGAAAATGTTACAGCGTACTACAGATAGCAATATTTAGCTTGCATGACAGCTAATAAACTCTTGTATGCTGACAAAGAAAAACTGTGCTGACGCTTACTGTTGGAATATGACTCTCCCGTCAAAAGTCCTGCACATTTACCAGTACTATCTTACGGCTTCTTTCAATATCTCAGGCCATTCTGACTGCTTTTTCTCATGGCAGTTTATTTTTTTATATATATATACACACACATACACACACACACACACATATATATATGTTAACTGTTCAATTGTGTCTGATTTAGCAGTGGGTTAAATGGAAGAATAATTTACATGTGAGACATGCTTCTTAAAAAAAGCTATTTCACTTGATCTAGAAACATAACAAATATCCAGAGGGGACAATGTATGATAGATAACAGTTGTCACAAATCACTAATTTAGTTCTAAAGTCATTTTCCAAAGCTTCAGTTGGTATTGCTTTTTGGATAGTTTGTTTCCACCATTTAGAAGCTTTATGAAGTTTGAATGTAGGTTCAAATTATTTCCAGGTTGGGGGACATGTGATTAAATCTGATGCATTTAACAAATAGTCTAGTTGCTTCTAAGAATAATACAGCGCAGGATGGGTCAGAAAATTTTCAATCACTTACTGTTTGCTGAGCCTGTAAGACTGAACTGTGTTGCAAATATAGTCTGGTTTCACCTAAATGGGACCAAAGGCTGAGGGTTTCTGGAACCCCAGCTGCCTTCTGCCTGTTCACCTGCCAGGCTTATGGCTGATTCCCTGCAGAAGCTGCTGGGGAACCTAGCCCTGGTTCAAAGGTCCCTAGTTCTGTAGCAGCCATTGCACTGTCTTAGCATAGGAGGATTCCAGAGCTTCCTGGAACTTAGGTCCAAACTTAGGCTTGGACTTAGGTTTCACTAATGAGGAAATTCTTTGCCTTGGGGAGGTCATTGAAATAGTATTTTCCATATATTACTGCTGATGTAGTTTTCCAAAGTCAATGATTATGTTCAATCAAAATCATGTTAAAGTGTCAGTAAAAGGTGGAGTGAAACTTTTAAAGCAACAAGGATTTTTTAGCATTAGTGTTGAGATGTTTTAAACTGGGACTGCTGTGGCTAAGTATTACAAAGGTCTGAACTGTGGTATTCTTATCAGATGAATATTTCCCTTTGACTTAACTTAGAAAATTCCTATGTGTCCATATTTTTCCAAGTCGTATCACAAAACCCTTTGGAAGAGAGAGGTGGATGTGCTGACAGCTGTGGAGCTGATTCTTCACAGCTGCCAATTATAGCATGGTTGAGTTCTGCAATAGTGCATCACACTAACATTCGTCTTATCAGGACAAGCCTGATATGTGGAGAGGAGTAATTATTTTCTTCTCTGCTTACAATGGTCTGCAGATACCAGGGAAAATGCAAACCTAGTGAGGATAAGTGACTTGTAGCATTTTTTAACATCTACCTAAGACCAGATGTCCCTCAGACACTCTACTGTTGTTTTCTTACTGTTTCTTTTGTTCTGAGGAAACCTTGCCCTCAAACACCAGGGCCAAGTGGATAGGTATGAAACAGCAATGCCTTCTGGTTTCAGAAGGAATTTGTTGAGCTGAAGGACTGCAGAATTTGGCTATACATTGAGTTAACCCCATTACAGTGAGTTAAGTTAGCTGCATACAAAAAACTGCATGAATTTACAATGCTTTGTCTTATGTTCCTTTCAGATCAAGTGTTGATTTCTGAGGTTTTGGCCATGACCAGTGCTTGAGGGTTTTCCACCTCAGGTCTCAGGATTTAATATTTTGATTCAAGGGCTGGAAGTCTCTTGACATTGTTGATGCTGAGACTGGGATGAGAGTTTACCCTCTCCGCTAGCAATGGTACTAGCAAGAAGTCAGTCATACCTCCTCTCTGTGACCACGTGTGGAAGCTGGCCTACAGTCGGGTTATATTATCTTCAAGCCCAAACAGCTGTTCATCGTATGCTTAATGTGCAGGAATGTGTTCTTGAATACCAAGATTTAATTTTGATTTATGTTGATATGCTATTGATTTCAGTGATGTTTCACCCAATATTCCTTTGCCTGTTGCACGGAGAATCAGGCTTTGATAGACAGGAACAGTCCTAACATGTAAGGCCCAACATCCTTCACTGAAGAACAGAGAGTGAGAGAAGGTGAAACTTTTGAAGTATATTCTAATAATGTCTTCACCCTTCTTTCCCTCAGTGGGAAGTCCTTGAAGAGTGCACTCAGCTGTAGAATAAGCCAATGCAGCCTTGAGTGGACTGGCAGAGATCTGTGTAAACAGATCTGCCAGAAAGGAAGAAAATTGTTCCATAGCTTATGGAAGATATGGAAAACACTATAAAATTTCAAGTGTGTATGGCCATGCTCTCTAGTAATACGACAAACCCTATGAACCTTCTACCCTGCTGTGTTGAGAATTGCTAGCAATGCCAATCTTAAGGCTCAGGTTTCAGCTACTGCCTTCTTTCAGGCCTCTGATAACATGAGAACATATGCATGATCAAGAAGCACTGAGGCTGGTAGATTCACAAGTTCCCTGTAGGGGCATCCTATACTGGGCCTACTGCAATCTTGAGTTCTGCATTAAAACGGACCCCTTTTTGTTAGAGACACAAAGGTATTTACAGGTAAATCAGAACAGCCTTGTCTCTGAAAGACACAAGGCTGTTTCCTTGTGTGAGTGAAACCCCTAAAAGAGGTATAAAATAAGAGATCTTCTCCAAAGTACCATCACAGAATGCATTAGCCAGCAAAGGGAGCACTGTCAGAAATAGCAACAGAAAATAGATAGTTTATGAGAAAGCAAAATGTAGTTAAGTTCTCTCAATTAATAAGATATTTGTTTTCAGCTTTGTGGGAAATACAAGACTCATTAAACACCAGCTATGAGCTGAAGCTACAATAGAATCTGTTTGCATTTCTGGATTTAGATTTCAAACAAAATTCCAGAAAGTTCATGTCTACAGGCTTCTACCATCTTGTTGTAAATGTGACACCTATATAGAAACACAAGATGAGAAATTAAACTAAAAAATGCATTTAGGTAATGCAGCTTTACAAGATATTACGCATCATCCAAGTTACAGTATTTATTTCAGTATAGTATTAAGTAGCGGCAAAGGCAATGTAATGCATGTTGGATAACGCTCTCTAATAGCAACCTAAGTTAAATGGAATTGAACTTGCAGTGGGACTGCGAATTCATTCAGACAGTTACCATGGCTCAGCCAATTTGCAGTAACTTGAATTCCTTGCATCATCTGAGCGTGTGTAAGCTTTTGTTTTGGGTAGGAGGAAACTGTTGGCTGCACAAATCTTGGATATCTGAATTTGCACAGATTAATTCTGTCTCTGGGCCACTCTACAAAAGGTAGAATGTGATACTGTTTCATGGAAGCTTCGGTTTATAAAGATATTGCTGCGGAAATAACACTTAACACTTTCTGGTTAAAATGGCCCGATTCTGCAAATCACCTTCTGTTAGGACTTTTCCCAGCTAGCTATCGATATCGCTTGTAGGCTTATTCCACATAAACAACTAATGTTGCTCTAATCAACCCTGTACTGCATAAAAGCTGTGCATTGAGCTGGCACTTATTTCTCTTGAAAGCATTTGTAATTTCATTTTTGGACCGTGAAGAACTCTGTTGACTGATCCAAAAAATGCCAGCTTCTCAAAAATCCAGTTCTCACCACAGTACAATGACTATAATCCCAGAACTGGATTTATCATGTTTTTCTTTATATAGTCATATCTGACTACAGAGATGTCAGTAGTTTAGAGGGTTTTGCGCTAATAAATTGCTTTAGGTTAAAGTGAGGTACCTTCAAATCATTGGAGATTCCATTGTGGAAAATACTTTACAAAGCTGCATATCCTAAATGGCTGCACTCCAAAGTCTGGAATTCAAATCTCATTTACCGTAAATGACTGGCAACCAGAAGATGTATAAGGTTTTTTTAAAAATACTTAATAGACTATAGGGGAAAGGGGACTGATTTTTCAATTTCCAAATAATGCATATGGACTTATTCAAGAAATTAACTATAAATAAAGGAAATACTTTTCAGATAGTAATTAGGATAACATGTATTACATTTGAAAGCGATACTGTGAGATTTGATATGTCCTCAAGTAGTAGGTATTGAGAACTTTTTGCTGCTTCTGTGTCACTTGGCGATCTCTGTTCAGGTGAGATTGCAGAAGGGCTCGGTGCTGGTAGTGTTCTACCTCAAGTTACAGATGCAAGAGAGGAAAAGTTAGGTGGATGGTGACTGCTTTTCAAAATCCCATATACAGAACCCTAACGCAAGCAATATGGGTGTGAGTGGGCTCTAAACTAGGAGCCTAATGTCAAGCTGATAAATCTATGCTCGTTATCCAGGGCCCTCCCTGCCCTACCTGCCTCCTGGGAATCAAGCAAGTGCCTAAAAAAGAAATTTTGGGTCTAAATATACACTCTTATTTTCAAAATTACTTATTGACTTACATAAAATCTCATGTTTGAGTGGACTGCTACTCTTCATATTGCTGTGAGTAACAGGCTTCATTTAGCTCTGCGTGCTTCCAGTATACAATTAAAGAATACAATAGCTTCCATCCTAATTTTGATAACTGACAGTTACAATTATGAATGCTGAGAGGGATAATACTTTGCATTAAAAGAAGTTATTTTTTTATTGATTTGGAGGAGTAATTTATTCATCTGCTTCATCCCATAGCAGTCATCACCTCCCCCGTTTATGTAAAGGAGCTCCTTCCAGTTTCCTTCATGGGAAAAGTTTCCATTCTGAGGAGAAAGAAGACAAACAGAATAGAGCAGAATACAAATACCATCCCTAAATATTAGTGAAGGACTTGAAGTAGGTCTTGCCAGAGACTGTAGACTAATCAGGCTCTTGACGGGCCACATAGTTGCCATTGCCACATCTAGTAGACCAAGAAACTTGGATCCTGTTTTTGGCTTTGCCACTGACTGGCTGGTGTAACCCTCGGCCAGACATCTAATTCCGTTGTGTTTTTGTTTTCCCTATTACACATAGCCTGTCTTGTCTGTTTAGTTTGTAAGCATGCCTGGACAAGGATTGTTCCTTGTGGTGGTTGTATAATGCCAAGCTAGCAGGGCTTCAGTCTTGGCTGGAGCTTTGACGTGCTACCTGGGTATAAAATTATTATCATGTTAGTACAGTTATCAGTTATCCCGGTTTATGTTGCACTGACAGTTTGCTTCATTGACTCTTAGTAGTGTGGATAAAATCAGAGTGGGTCCCCATGTATTCCTGCAGTGGGCATTGTTGAGCTATAGAAATAAAAATAATCATAACAAAGAATGTGTTGGAGCCTTCTGTGCAATCCTGGCACCATTTGGGTTGTTCTAACAACTCTTTCTTTGGGCTGAATCGTTTTCAGGATAGAGATTGTAATGCTCTGAATGGAAGCCACAGTCTCTGCAAGACACCAAGTGAACTGCAGCAGGTTACATCACTTGGGTTAAACACCTCTTTTCACAATCGCTACACTTGCTGGCATGCTCAGCAGAGATGTCATGGGCTGCGTGTGCTTAAAGACTGAATTATCCAGTGTCTTACCCAGCTTCCTTTTGATGGGAATGTAAAGGGGGTAGAGATGAACCAGATATTTGTAGCTGATCTAGCAGTTTGACAAGATTTCTTTTTAGATGAAAAAAATCCAGATGATTTTCTGCATACAAATAATGTCAGAGGAATATTCCTGGAAAGACTATCATTCTGATGTGCTTGTGTTCTAAAGAACTTTTTCAATATGGCTCTCAACTTTTCAAATGTTGCCATACACGTGATTGCTTTCACAGACCCTGTGAAATCAGCCTTGCTAGGAGTCACTTGTACGTGCTGCTGCTATCCAGGGTGGCAACAAAGCACGAGGCTATCTCTTTGGACTCTGATCAGGAGGCATTTTTCTGTCCTGAGCCATGGATAGGCAGATTTTTCACCTACACTATATTTTAAGGTGCATCTTTGAGGGCTTTCAGAAGGGGCGTGGGAATAAAACTAAACCAATAAAAGGAAAAAACACAACCTTAGCTCAGGAAAAGCTAGCACTGCTCAATACCAAAAGACTGTAGGGAGTGACTTTAGAGATTGAAGCAGTGTCCATGAAACACTTTTCAACAAAATGAGTGGTAAACTATGCTGGCTGTAGAAGAAGCAATTTCACAATCCTCCTGTAACAGGAATAGGGCTGGAGGGAACACTGTAGCAGGTAAGAAAAAAATCACCTGATTTTAGAAGACTTAATTCCCCTGAAGAAAAGCTAACCTTTGTTCTTGAAGAGCCAAGTGAAATCCTGCTTTTAGCAAAAATTCTGTCCTCCTTTTGCATGCCTGGTGCTTTCTTAGGTTAATCAGCACTGCTCTTATTTCAAGAGTTTGTCAGGAGCTGTGCAAACATGTAGAACTATTTCACCCATGCTGGAGAATGCAGTCCCACTAGCCAAGGAAGGGGTGTTAGCGGCTTATCCTTAGATACTACCAGAGCTGAGACTTTAACTCATATTTCTGACATCTGAGCTCAGTACGTGAATCCCAGCATCACTACAGAGTCTACCTTCGTTGTCTCCTTGCAGAGAAAAGTGATTGTTGAGTCTTCCAAAACTGACTTTTGTAATAGTAAGAACCATGGTAGAGCGTTAGGAGTATGGTACTCTGAATGCTAAGATCAGTTACTGAAAACAAACATCAGGTTCAAAAGGTGCCTCCATGTCCAACTACAACAGGTACAATATTCTCTGTGCAAGACTTATCCTGACTTGGGCAAGTCTGGTGAGAATACATGTGCCTCTAATGTGTGTACATAGGTCCTAGTGCTTATAATGTTGTTGAGCAAAAGCTGTTCTGGGAACCATACCATATATTACATGTCCTCTACATGCAATAGCTCCATATTTTCCTATTGATACAAAACGCCTGATTGTCTTTACTGCAGTTGAGGGGGGTTTAAATGGGCTGCCCCAATGAAAAGCCTGGGGAAATAGCGGACACCAAATGTTGTGAGAAGATGAGAAGGGTGAGTGGAGATGTATTTGATCAGCGTAGAAAAGAAGGAGCAAGTATGATGCTTTGCAGTTTGCTCCTGCTAGAAATAATTTGTTATCTGAATGGAGAGAGTGTACCGCATCTGCGTGCAGTAGATCAGGAGGAGGGGTCTGCACAGTAACACAAAATACTAACCGTACTCATGTCAGTGGGGATTTTGACTTTGAAAGCTGCGGAGGTAAGGTATCATCTCATTGTTCTCCCTGGCTGGTGCAGCCCCGCACTGGCTCCCACTTAAGGCAGTGTCCTAAAAGATACAAAGCCTTGTTGTCTCCTAATATTCAGGAAAAATAAAAAATTCTATGTCCCTCTCTTTTTAGTGGTGTGAGTTTAAATGTATGGCTGATGAGACAGCAAAATCTAATTTTTTTTTTTTTCCTCTCCATTCTGTCAATTCTTCTATGAACCCCGGGAAGGCCATGATGAAAGCAAATGCTGAAGCGCACGTCCTGGGTAGCCGTGGGCTGAGCGCTGGAACATGCCGCAAATAAATAGCGAGGACTGATTTTTTGCTGCATGTTCCTACTGGCCACAAGTACCACAGCATCTTAATGACTGTCCATGAGCTGAGGAAAGTGTACTGTTCTGTCTGCTAGGAGCACATTCACACTTGCTCTATTGAATAATTTGTCATTAATTACTCTTTTCCATATTACCATAATTTTATTTTTAAGTAGATCTTATTTTTCGTTCAGTATTAACATCAAAAATTTCACCTCAGGCCTTAATTTCCCATTTGCTATTGATGTGTCATCCCACAAAATTAAATGAGTATTCATGATTGCTGTATCTTCTTGAGCAGCTCAGATCCTACATATTAAATGAGTTATCATGATCAGTTTGGCATGTTTCAGAAAACAGTTACTATGCACTGTTGATAAAGAACACTTGTAATCTGGGGAGTCGTGGATTTTGTCTGAATAACAAATTCTTCTAGGCACGTACTTACACTTGAAGTTTTTCCAGTGACTTAGTAAATCAATTCTCTTCTGGATTATATTGACTTAAATAAAATGAATTTAGGTAAATAATATAGACCTTGACTTGTTCCTTAAAGGTTTGAAACATCTTGAAGCACTCGATGAAATCCAGCACCTAGTCATAACACTTTTCCATTAATTCACCAGCATGTAACTACGGAGGACCAGAGTCTATGATTACCTGTTTGCTTATGACATTCTCTGTTTTGGGTTCTTGGAGACATGTACAAAATAGCTCTTTGGGATGGGATCATCTCTGTGTTCCGTGTTTGTACAGCACCTAGAATAATTGTTTCATGACTGGACTCTGATGAGCTCTTACAGTACAAATAAAGGGGGTGCAGGAGAGAAAAGATTGCTTTGTTGATGATTTTGTGTGACCTTCAATGCAAACATACATTAAATGAAACTTGGACAGAAATTTGGTTCTTTGGTCTTGCTGTTAATTTCCAAAGGTGCCAGGACAAACTAATTAGGGCTTGACCCTGCAAGGTGCTGAGCACATTTAGGATCTGCAGAGGTTGCTCAATACCAAACACAGGTTCTTTTCTCTTAATGAAACTGTTGCACTTTAGACATTGGCAGCTTGGAGCTCTCTGAAATGGCAAACATTTTGGAAGAGATGTTATTGTCGGCTTTCACAACAGTCGGCTCTTTGGAAACATTCCCCTTGAATAATGTTAAAAGCAATTCCAGTTTCTGTAATTTCACTCATCCCTATCATAGGCACCAATAAACGAAACCTCTACGGATTCCAGGCTCACCAGGACCTTGCCAAGAGCTGGCAGTATACTCTGAGCCAAGTAACTTATTTTAAACAATAAGTATTGAGCTCAACAAGTGTGTACGTTCTTGCAGGGTGTCTGTGTGTGTGCCTAGCTGGCACCAGTGGTGAAGAGCTTTAGATTCTTCTGTTACATTTGCAACTATTTCTATAGGAATTGCTACCAAAGTTGCGCTGGCAGATAAAATCATAGAGCATCTAAGAGATTAACTAGGTGTGATCTATTAACAGATATAAAGAGTCCAGGAATTATTTCTTATTTTAGCTTAAGGGTTGTGAAAGCACTTAGGAAGCTAATAGTTATTGTACTCTTTTGTCCTCTGTATGTACACCATGTTTTGCAGTGCTACTGTGTACCCTTAGAAGAATCACCTTCCTGTTACTTGGACGTCAGAAAATTCGGGTGTGAAAAGAAACATGGCTTTCTAAGAACCTCAGGCTTTGCTGCATTTCCATGGGAGTAATTTGGGTACCGTGGCAGTGGCAGGAGTGAAAGGCCAGGCACTCAGTATAACTAAGTATAACCAAAACGACTTCAGGAGCATCGCTTGTTGTCTGGTTCCAACACTCAAGGATGGAATCACCGAAAGAGTTGTGCTTCATTGCAGAAAGCAATATTAGAGTAGGCAGAATACCAGGCTCTCCAACTCCTTCCTCTTCCAGTGTCTCCCAGGTTTACTTCCACTGTGTTTGTGCCAGGAGAGTGTTGCAAGGTGTGACACAAAATAATCTCCTTCTGTCCTTTTAGTCTCCCATGCAAATTATGTGGTTTAATAGGTAATTAGCCTTGCTATAGCTTGTTAGTAGCGCAGTTTGTAGGTAATAGATCCCATTAGCTTTTTTGCTTTCAAACTAAACTTTCAGAGTTCCTCAGAAACCTTTTTCTTTTCCCTTTTTAATGAAACTGGGTTTCTTCATTCCCCACTTCAGTAAAGCTCCCATGGGAAAGTGATGAACTTCCAGTCTTGCCTGAGACCTTGTCTCTGCAGTTTTCCAAGGACCAGAAGCCTGCTGACCCGCCGAGCACAACACATGTAGAGAAATGCGTGGTGTCGCTGCTCTGCTTGCTTTGGGTAATGGAAGATGATCTTTTATTACCTTTTTATTTAATGCCTTTGTCCTTGTTTTTTTGTAGCAACAAAGAATTTTGTCTCTTTCCCTATCATGATCTGTTTAGGACACTTATTTTGCTGGTTCTTCTCTCACTGTAATTTCCAGAGCAGTAAGCTAGCTCAGCCTCTGCCTTGGTTTCGGCTCCTTCAACTCAATCTTGTATTTTCACTAAACTTCTGTGATCCTATGGCAGACTTCCTACGTCTTTTTTCCATCCTCTTGCTCTTCCAAAGTATTTTTCACTTTTATCACAACAGTGGTATGAGATGCCTTTATCCTCCCTTTCTTGATTGAGGATACACCTGAGACACTTTGTAAAAAGACCGTGTTTTACTTATTTACTCCCGGTGCTTTTTCATTCTCATCATTGAAACCTGCTGGCTTTTGCACCAGTGTCGGACTTAAAAGTAGTAAATGTGCATCTTTTGTAGCGGAGTTTTCACTCTTCTCCAGTGACGCCATCCCCAGTCTGGCCTTGTCCTGGCCTGTGCTTGTGCCTGCGGTCGGAACGCGTGCCTGGAGGGCTGTCCTCCCCCTTCTCTGTCCTACATAGGCTTTAGTGGCACACTCCTGTCCACTCTTCATAGCTTTGGCCTAGGCTGGGGGGACTAATGTCTGTCAAATTGTGATAGCTTATTAAGAGTTAATTTGGGGTCCTTTTGTTCTTTCTCTCTGTCTCTTCCTAGATCCCAGTCACCAGCTCATCTCTTACCAGGTACCGAAAGTCACTGTTCAGCTTTAGCTGAAGATGGCTCTTTTGCTTTCTTGCTCTTTTCGTTTAAAAACAGAGCTTTTCTTATGTTTCATTTTTGTGTAGCATTGCAATACTCAGATGTCTGTAATCCCCCTGCCTAATTAACAGCAAATTACCAAGAATATTACAGTGCTTCTGAATCAACCATTTCCCTGCATAGTTCTGTCATTTGACTGGTTTCTGTTTGCTGACACCCACCGCTTGCAGGCAGAAGGTGAACATCACACAGTTGTCTGAATTAAGGGCCTAAAGAGCTTAGGGAGTAGTGGGAGCCATTAGAGAGGTATGTGAATACCCTCAAGGTGTAAACTCATAGTCATTTTCTCATCTTCTGAAAGCTGCAGCTCCTCTGAGGCTTCCGAAGCTCTATTCTCCCAGTTAGAAGATGGCTAATACAGTTTTTACTCTCAGTACTGTGCTGTGTTCAGTGATGGTGTGCAGTGTTTAAAACGTCTTGCAAGAGATCTGTCTTACTCTGTGTCCAATTCCACTCAGTTGTGCATAATAAAAACTTCCCTGCACACTCACTAGACTTTTAGAAACTGTGAAGTTTGTTCCTTGAAGATAGAGCCCTCTCTTCTACAGCTATGGAGAAGGAAAAGAAAGTTATCATACCTTTCTAATACCCATGTAATATAAATTCATCCTGCCTCAGAAAGGGGTAAAAAATATGCAAGTGAGAGGCAGAGCAGAGATACTTGTTCTGGGCTTTTAAGTCGATATTTGCCCTTTTGCACGTTTGCAGGATCACCATCTACATAATTGACTTGGTAAATGCATAAAACTGTAGTCGAAGCCTTTGTTTTATACTGCACAATGAGATACCGTATTTCATTTCTCCTGTAAGACACTTTATACTTTTCCAGACTGTCTTAGCCAGCTTTTGGCTCCAAGCAATTACTTCTAATAACTGAGACTGACCAAAAAGACGTCGTCTTCAGTAGCTTAGGCATGAGGCATGATAGATCACAGTAATCACAGGCTACTGTCAAATAATGGATTTTTCCTCTATCGGCAACACGTTTAATCCTGGATCTTGTTATTCTGTTTTCCCTGTGCTACCAATTACTGGGACAGAATGACGAGAGGGAAGAGGAATTTTGCCTTTTAATGCTCTGGTGAAGTCACTTAGTTCTACTGAGATGCAAAAAACCTATTTGGTCCCATTTGGAAGTTAACTCTGCAACTTGACTGACACACTGCTGGAAGAATAAAGAGTAAAATACAGTGTTGTTTGTCTATATCTGACAAAGTGGATTTCTTGTGAAAAATTGTTTGAAGTACTGGATAGCACCCAAATGTAAGATTTTGTGCTGGCTAAAAACCGAAGTGTTCTTAAAACTGGATTCATCTGACGTGTTGCAAGTAGAGTTTTCAGGTGTAGGCTGAAAGGGCTAAAAATTCAGCCTCATTCAGACCATAATTTGGTGAGATTGCAGCCCCTCACCTCTGCTGAAATCATCCTCTTTGATTAGGGCTTGATTATCTTTTCAAATCAGTATTATGTGAGGGTAATACCACTGATTTCATCCAGGGATTTACACCAGGGAAATGTCTTGATTCTCCTCTCCTGCGGGCAGGTTTTATGTGAGGAGCTTTTAGAAGCCCCATGCTGAGAGTCCCTGCAGTGTGTAACTCCCAGGGCTGGAGGGTTTTTGTCGCTGGGTCCAGCTTTCCCTTAATACCTGTGGCACAGAGGCATTTTTGTTCTGGGAGCAAACTGTCGATCGGATGATCCCTCTGCTCTGCACAGCCCCGCCATGCCAGGGGCCTGCGGCTACGTCGGGCAGCGCCAGCACCTCGCTCCAGCCCTCTCGCTGCCATTGCTGGAACGCTGCTTCCTCACGTAGGGTTTTGTTTTTGCTTTGGCTGAAATATCCCTAACAATGTCTTTGGGAACGTGGGGCTTGGGATGGTCACTATTTTTCACTTGAATGCAAGCGGCCTGTTTATTTTTCAGGGTATGTCTCCTCTGCGGCCAAAGATGCAATGGCAGCTGCGGGGACGGAGCAGAGCTGCGCTAGCCTGCCTGGTGTGGGTGACGGCAAGGGCGTATTCAAGGCCACGCAGGGGTCACCAGGACTCTGCTGCCTTAGGGTTCTGTTAGACCCTCAGCTGGGTTTTTTGCCCCTTGACAACTTTTGTGCTGTCGCAGCTACAGCGTGATCTGTGCCTGCCTTAGCAGGGTGTGCTCCTGTCCCCGGGGGAGCTGCAGCACCTCAGGCCATCAGGGCTGCCACAGGGAGATGTGGGCGCTCGGGCCAGCGAGGGGGGTGCTCGCACGAGCAGGGCAGCACCCCGTAGCTTGGATTAGGCTGTTGATTAACAAAATTCCCGCTGTCAAGAAGGCTGAATAAGATTTTATGATGGGTTAGATCCAATTCATTTTATTTTGGGGTAATGTAGTGCTGTATTTTGGTAATGATAGCCAATTTCATGTAACCGCTTGGGTAGGATGGGCTTGTTCTAATGGCGTACGTCACCGGTTCCAGGAGCACCTGGACTCCAAAGCCAGGCTTGGTCTGCGTCTCTCAAGTTGCTGAAAAAGTCTCGGGTCCAAACATATCCTGCAAAGGCAAGTGCTTGAAGACTAGGATGTGAATGTTTCTGTTCCGGTCTATTGCTGTCAAATTTTGTAAAAAAAAAAAAAAAAAAAAAAAAAAAAACACAGAGCAGAAGTTACTATATATTTTTTCAGATTCTTTTCAGACTGTATGCTTAGACTATGGAATGTGTCACTTTTCTAAATGGTAAGTCTGCAATCCCACAAATTTTGGCTAAGCTACTTCCCGCTCTGTGCAACAGGATGGTGGGCTCTTCTTGGTGTGTTGATATGCACATATGGTACATAGACAGTTGGTGAATTCTGAAGGAATGACCTTCAGGACTGACATTCTTCTATATTTTTATGTTTTTGTCATGCTGTGGTGGGTTTGTTCATTCCTCTTTCATCTCCTCTGAGTGAAAAACTCTGTAGTCTTCCAGACAGCGTCTGTCTCTCTCTCTTTCTCTCACTCAGTCAGACCATCTGTTCCCAGATTACAGATTTCTCTGCGTGAGTACCAGGTAACAGACGTGACTTCGCCCAATAACTACAGCAAAAAAGGCTTTCTCACACTCTCGGCAATCTGTGAACATATGATCAGTCTAGGATAACACATCGTGCCAAACACACACCAGAGAAATTTATATGCAGTAACAGAATGAACCCTGAAATCAGGTACTTGGCAACCCTGAACCTGGCGTTTCCTCTGTGTGTTTCAAAAAGAGGCTTCTGTGCCTGCAAAAAAGTCTGTGTTCCTGCCCTGGTGCCTCTTTTCACAGGGGATGGAAACATAAAATGCTTCTCTTGGGTTTTGCTTAAAGGGAAGCTGGTAGCATCACTGCCCCATGTCAGCACTTGAGGTTGGTGTGGGGATGAGGTCTCTGTTCTCTGCTGGCAGCTTGATAATGAGCATTTGCCAAGTGATGGGAAACACCAGAAAGGACATTTTTCCATCTTTTATCATCTTCACTGGGTTCTGCCCATTTTGTGAGTAGAATATAGACTGGTATCCTAGACACAAATATAATATATCTATAAATATATATCTAAGCTCTTTTATCCCCTTTCCCATTGTCACATCAGTCCTCAAAGGACCATAATTAGACTGAATATTAAAGCAGGGTTTGTTTTTGACTGAAGGGAGCTGCTGCTCACTCTAACGACCATTGAGTACTTGCCTCAAGCCTGTACTGCTCTTTTCTTCTGTAATGTTTTAAAATTTAGGAATCTGGCTTGAAGCTGAGGGACCATGTGTGGGTACCAAAGATAGATAAGGTACAAAGCAACAGTTTGTTGAGCCATCCTGTGATCTGTGGGCCAAGGTTACCCTTTATCTCTGCTGCAGGGTACGTACTGCAACATGTTCCAACGAATTGGTAATATATTTATTTTTTGATAAGTGGATGTGTGTGTTAAATGTCTCCTGTTAGTCTTGCGTTCCCCAGTGGCTTAAATAGAAATAAGAAGAAAAAAGTCTTACACAAATTAGTACCCAACAGAAACTACTTACAGTATTATTTACTATCACCTGGATTTCTGATGAAAAGAGGAATTGGTCATCTGTTACATAGCACTACATGAAAAAATACTTGAGCAACTCAAAACCTGAGTGCAAATGTTTTTCACAAAGGTGGGAGAGCCTCAATATATTGCATCTGTGTGTGCACTAATGACTACAGAAACAAAACAAAATAACGTTTGGAGGGTTAAGATGCATTTATGTATTCATTTATTATTAACCTGCCTCATATGGCCCTGCCTGGGTCTTGGTTCCCAAGAGCCAACATCCATTATGATGGTTACAATATGAAAAGCAAAAGTGGTAGAACAGTATTTTGAGAAGTCTCAGTCTTGGAAAAAGACTGCTTCCTCGTAAACACAGCGCAGACGTAGGACAAAAAGGTGCTCTGTGTGTCTGACTGGCATGACCCAAGACAAAAGACAGCAAGCGTGTGCAAGTGGTAAGCTGTAAGTGTGTGCGCTGTTGCTGTGTGCACAACTGCTTGTCTGGCAATCCATGCTCACTGCAGTATGCTTAATTAAGGGGCCTGCTGCTTTTGGGATGAGCACGCATGTCTTCTGAATGTTTACAAACGAATATAGTTGTTTAATAGGCATGGTCATTTACTGTGCTTTTTTTTGTGTCTCAAATGCACGGATCTAATAAGGCATTGTTGGTATAAAGGCTTTATTTTATATTTCATAGTATAAACAACTTTTATGTACAAACAGTATGGCGATAAATTAACAGCAAGCTCACCACTAAAATATGACCTTGGTCTGATACTTGAGAGACATTTGCCACACTGAAACACTTCCTTTTGTGATTTTGTCCTGTTTGCTGAGCAGTTGGTTTTTTGTAACGATGAAGAGCTCCTGCTGGATCCTAGAGAGGATTACGCATAGGTAGGAGTGCAGTAGGAGATGCAGCGGGGTAATCAAGTAGATAGGTTGACCTCATGCTTCCCGTGCTGTTATAACATTTTAGCCGGTCAGTACTGCTCAGGCTTCCCTGAGAAATCAGAGAAGGGTTTTCTCAGCGTCGGGGCAGAGGCCCCGAGCCGTGCGTGTGGGGCTGTGTGCTCGGGGGGGTGCCTGCAGGGCTGAGCCCGGCACGCCGGAGTGCCCTTTGTCTTGTTGGGGAACGCCAAAGGAGGTGCTTCCGCTGCCTCCCTCTCTCCAAAACAGGGATCATTTTCCCAGGGCTTTTGGAATTGTTTCTTGAGCCGAGGGGTGAAAATGCAAGAATCGGTACGTTTCTGGTACACGGGGCAGGAAAACTTGTCCATTCTGGCTTTCAGTGAAGGTAATTCACTTGTGCAATCACAGCAGCAGACAGTTGCTGAGCACACAGACATGCTCAAATATTTGAGAGGGAAATGTAGTTATAGGCTAATACAAATGAGAAGATTTTGACTGTAAGCAATTTATTCATTGCTATTCTTTCCTGAAAGATTAGTTCCCAATTTGGAACAAATCTCCCTTTATCCAGGGCCCCCTCCTCTCTCTGCTTTTGGAGAAAACAGGAAAAACAATCATTTAAGCTATGGAGTGGTAATATTTTTGTCAGAAGAATTGCTTTGTTCTGAAAACAAAAATGATCTGGGTGTGATTACCTCTGTGTAGAGATTTACGTTTTCAGCATCAGGCAGAAGGTGTTAAATAAATGTTGACTCAGGCTTCTGCATTTTCTCTCTAATTTCCCACACCTTAATTCTTTACTTTGTGGAACTGCTTCTGAAACTTGGAACTAAATCTTCATTTTAATGTTCTTTTTCCTGTTTCTTTCATCACTCCATCCACGTCTTTCTGCTTTAATGCTACAATAGTGTGTGAGAGGATTAGTTACACTGATTAAAAAAAAATAGAGCAAGAATGAATTGATCTAAAAGCTAGACACCTTCATTAAGCAAAGTAGGGAGAATAATATATATAATTACCAAGACTTCTACTTACTGTATGCTCTAATGTAATATATTAGCCATCTAATGATTTTAAAATATTATTAATTGCCTTGAAATCATTAGCTACTCTTGTTAATAGCCAATTAGGGCTACTCTTAAAAGGGAGTTATTTGCTGATAATAATAAAATTTTAGAAAATCAGGGTACTCTAGCCACATTTGCTTTCATAGTTGTTTTTGTTTATTCCTTTTCATAATCCATAATTCATTTTCCCCCCATAAAATAGACAGGCAAAGAGAGACAAACACGCATTCTGTAAAAGGTATTTACATTGGTAAAAATGGAGCAAAAGACCTTTTTTCTTCTTTTTGATAATACGAGTGTACAAATACTCAAGTAAATTTGCAGCGGGGTGGAAGCCCATCTGTTTACTGCTCTGCGCAGCGCTCTTTGCATTGTACCTGTATTCCACAGCGAGGGAGCATGATTGATACCAGCACAGCCTCTGACTTATTCCTAGAAGTATTTTTTCCATTTAATGTTCACGTTCTGAGAATAGTGAATTACAGGTACTGCGTTCCTGTTCTGCAAAATCTGTTCTTCTGTTTCTCTTTTACTTAAACTTTTGCACCCATTTTTTTCCATGTTATTATAAATTAAGCTATAGAGTATTGCATGGGGCGGGGGCTAGAAAAAGCTGGTTTTTCTCTTTGGCATTTCCCTTGCAATAGAGAAGGGGATACACAGAAATGCCCAATTCTGACTGAAAGCTCTTTCAGCTAGAAAGACTGTCGATTACTTTTTTTTCTTCCCTGTCATGGCTGGATGTTTACAGAACCTACAGAGAGGACAGTGGCAAATATTCCTTGAATAACAGAAACTGGGGTGTTCTGTCATCTTCACCCTTGCTGGTGTGCTTGGCGTGAGCAGCAGGATGCGACATCTCCCTGAAACATGGATGTGATGGATGTAGGAAATCCAGCACGTCCCCAGTCCTCCACATGTCAGTGTGATCCCAATTTAGTATCTCCTATCTATAACTAATCTGGTTGAGATTTCTAGGGAAACTTAGGGTATTAGGGGTTGCTAATGAGCTTCTAACTCTCTTTAGGCCCTTTTCAGCACCCTAGCTTGCATGTTCGATGACAGTTACTCTTACACAGCAAGCTCTAGCTCTCAGGCTCCCTATGGCCATGCCTACAGATTCCTAGTGAGCAAATCAGATTCAGCAGAAACCCATAAGCAGCTGTTACTTCAGTGGCTCAGTCTTGTCTTGATTGAAATGAGCACAATCTTTTAAATAAGCAAAGATGCTTCCACTTACATTGAGGCTGGTTGTGATGCATTAACTGTGTTCTGATTTTGTTGACTAAAACTAAAAGGAAATTTTGAATGAAAACTATTCATATCATTGTGGACTTTGATGGAACATGAACCATGCTTTACAAATCTGTTGGAGGTCTTTGAAGAGGTCGATAAGGAAGTGAATAAGGGTGAGCTAGTTGCTATACTTGTATTTCTGAAAGGCTTTTGATGAAGTCCTGTGCCAAAAACTTTTAAGAGAAACCAAGAAAATACAGAATGGATCTCATTAATGGAGTTCTACAGAGTCTGTGCTGGGGTCTGTCCTGGTAAATGTAGTATAAAGTACTGGGACAAGCAGATGAACAGAGAGGTGAGAAAGTTTGAGGATGACAGGAAGTTAGTTACTCGGGGTAGTAAACATGAACACCACCTATGAGGAAACACAGAAGTACCTCAGGAGACTGTGTGGGCAAATGAAATTTAGTATGCGTAAATCTAAACTGATGCGTGTGGGAAAAAGCAATCCTAAATTCACACAGAAAATTACAGGCTCTGAGCTGATCATTATGATTCAGGATCACAATCTTGGGATTATAATAGTTCCACAAAAACACTGTCCCTGTGCTGAGTAGCAGCAAAAAGTTAACCAAATGTTAAGTGGGAAAAAAGACTAGGGAACAACCCTGAGTCCGGGTTCACCCACATGTTGAATAGTGTACGCAGTTCAAGTCCTCACATTGAATAGGACATAGTACAACTGGGAGATGTTCATGGAAGTGCAAGGAGGGTGGAATGACTTCCATAGCAGGAA
>NW_010509630.1:122485-141051 GCF_000687285.1 Phaethon lepturus
GACCATTCAGTTTAGAAGGGATGTGACAGACCTGCAAACTGATGAGCAGAATGGACAAAGCGGATGAGAATTGGCTCTTTGCTGTCTTGTCTAATGCAAAACCCGAGAACCATCAAATGAAGCTCACAGGAGCCAAGTTCAAAAGAAACCAAAGGAAGTTTTGTTTCTTCATGCAACAGGCAGCAGATGTGTAAATTTTTCCAAAGGACATGGGGGCTGCTGAAAGTTTACATGGGTTCAAGGAGAGATTGCACTCTATGGATGAGAAATTAATTAAGAATTCTATGGGTGAGAAATTCATTCAGAACTATTAAATTGCAGAAACTGCATTCACTCAGAAAACCCCAGCAGCTAAAAATAGTTATGTAGGAAAACCTGTGGGAGCTGTCATACATACATGCCCTCTTTCTGCTTTTCCCTTCTCAGCTCCTTATAAACCCTGCTGGAGACTAATCCTGGGCTCCGCGGACATTTAGCATGATCCACTAAGGCACGCTCTATATTCTAACAACACTCTGGACTTGTGCCTCAATGGTGTCAGGAGAGATTTGGGATGTGTACTAATGGCTGTGGGAGTGAGAAACTTCTCTTTCTTTCCCATTCTTGGATGCTATGATACATATCTGTTGATTAACCAACAGATGACCGCCCTGTCCTTAACGGACCAAACCTGCCTTGCCAGATAAAGCACGATTTTAAACTACATTCTAAAAATGAGACATCTCTGCAGCATTGGGGAAACCTGCAGCCGGCAACTGTAACAGCTGACAGACCTGTGAGACCTGGTCTTCCATATTCCAGAACAAATCAAAAAATCTTCTGTATTGCCCAGGAGGAAAAGCTATCTGAAATTGCGATAGTATTTCTTTCATCATGAATTTATTTCTAGTAGCTCCTAGATAGACAAAAGAAGAATTGAAATCTAGCTTCTACATAAATGATGTTAGAAAATAAGTTACAAAAGGCTGTAGGAAGATCAGCTCTGCTGACTTCCTAATTTACAGCAATACACTGCTGTAGCAGAATGAAAATTTACTTTACTAAGCTTGTACTTTAAAGCACAAATCCAAAGGACGGATGGCGTGTAAACTGTACTACTAGTCCAGGAAACGTGCTGGCAGCGATGGGAGCAGCGCTGCTGTTGTGGCTCAGAGAAACCAGCCCAGATGTGACTTCTGTTTCTCCCACTGCAGCTGTACACTAGCAGCAAATTAAAACTCGTTATCACTAGCTCAGCTGCTTGGACACACGAGCTCCCTTGCCCTAGTGAGCGGCTGAGTGGTGTTTTATGATCAAAGTTTATCTCTTCTCCACCCTTTTTTGAGTCTTTCCCAGTTGCTCCAGAGAAAAAATACAAGAACAGATACCTCCACTTGCTCCCAAGTTCCCGACGGTCTGGGTGGTGGAGTAAATGTTAGTACTGTCACAGCTTGGGTCCTCAGGTTCTCCTACACTCATAATATTTTGGACTGTAGTTTTAGTGACATCATTGTCCCAGTAAAAGAGGATTATTTTATGAGATCTAATGAGCGATCTGTAATCATTGTCTTTCAAGTAAACCCACTTAAAAATTTTCTAGCAGAAGGACTTTCAATTATATATGCAAATACCTGATCCATGTGTATTAAATAACAAATAAATCCATGTATATTAAATAATTTTATATCAACCTAGAGAGGTTTCACTGGAATGTACTGATTTAACAAATACAGGAAAGGATCTAGAATTTTCACATCAGTAGATTCAAAATGCTAATGATTTCACTTTATTCTCTTATATTAATCATACTGTGTTAATTTCAAAACTCATTCTGGTGTTACCTAACATGGATTTTTTTTTAAGTTTCTATGCTGAAGGACATTTTGAAATTTGTGTTCCAATTCTGATTTAGAATGAAAGGAAATTTCAAAACATCGCAATTTTTTCCTGGAAAAGAAATGCAGGAGTTTCATCAGCTGTATTTGAGCTGTTACAGAGCAGACGGATTTATACTTTTTCTTGGTTTCACTGTACGATCCCATCTCTTTTCTTGTATGTGGCATTTATACAGATATGTATGTATGCGACTGTCCATTTTTTGTGGAAGCAGCCTTCTTTTTATTCTATATTTATAATTTTTTAGCTCCACCAATATTGCAGCCAATGAAAACTACCTCATTTCACCTGAAGAAAGAGGAGATGCATTTTGGATGTGTGTCGTGGAGGAATTCATTTTTAATTAATCCCTTCAGCTTCAAAATTATTCACAGACTGAGGACTTAAACTAAGCAGAATTAAATGGTTCCATATCTTATTTTACTACATATACAGAATTTTTTTTGTCATTATATGTTTTAAGGAGATGAAAAAAAAGAATTGGTGCTTTTTTTAATTCATATATTAGAATCCAGAATGTTAATTGGTCCATGTTACATAACATGAATAATATAGCTCACATTCTATGGTATTATATTCCATTTCATTCCATCATTAAATTGCCTCAGAAGATTTGGGTGTGAGCAGGTAATACAGAATTCATGTTTGTTAAATTTTGCATTTTAGTGGTTTAAAATCTCAACTTCAGAAATTTTTGTTATGTTATAAATGTAAAGGTCTATGGATAGAAACAAGGAAAAGTTTATGGGAAGAGGGTGCTGTCTTTCATGTGGTCAGTTGAAAAAAAGTTTGGAAAAAATGGACACTTGAATCATAAAAACCCACAGTCAACAGATAGAATGAATTGGTTTGAATTTCTAAGTATGATTTCTTACATCTTGAAGATGGAAATGAAAATGTGTTAAAAACTCAATTGAAGTCACCCAGTTGAAGGAAAAAAAAAATCCTCTAAAATAATTAAATTATATCGCTTATCTTTTATATGACTCACGCGGCTCCAGTTGGGAACTCTCTGTCCTGAGAGAAAACACGTCTGCCTTGATAAAGCATATATTACTAGAGGGGGTGTTCTTTAAGAAGAAACAGAGGGAACTTCCATTAGCTTTTGACTGTCATTGGCATGTTAGGAAAATTACAGACTACTGAGATGTTTCATTAAAAACAATTCTACCACTTGAAACATTATGATTTCTTGGCTAGCATAGGGTTGTTTAGCTTTTAAGACCAGAAGAGATGACTATAATCATCTGCTCTGACCCTATGAATAAAATGGGCCATAGCAATTTACAAAATTATTCAAGCCACAGGCTGGAGTGTAGCTTTTGGAAAAGCGCCCAGTCTTGAAAAGTAAAGAACACCTCAAAACACCAACAAAATAAAATGTTTGGGCAATATTTGACACTTACATTTAAGTGTCAAGGAGAGGCTAAAAGAGCTTTAAAAGGCCCAATCCATTGTTGTTTGTTTTGAAATGGTGGCTTCAGTTGGCTACAGTTGATACCAGTAAGGTGTTACCATAGAAGAGCAGTGCAGGGAACATGCTAACCACCTTCCCAAGGATCCCCCCCATATAGTATTACCTGAAGCAGTTGCCTTGGCCCTGACTTTCACCCCTTCTCTGAAACGTGCTCATTTCCTTTTCTTTAATCCTCCAGTGGGTCCCTGGACTTCTCTCAGACACTGCATCCCAAGCTTTAAATAAGTTGTAGTGAAAGTTGAGACTCCTGCACGCTTCACTATTTAATTCAGAAGTGAAGAATGGATTTATCTAACTTAAACAGGTTGTCAAGGGAACCTAAATAGCATAGAGTGCTTAAGAAACTCTTAAAGGTTTACAAACTTTCTCCATAGGGATACGACTGAGGCTGGCACTATAAGCTCATGGGCATTTGAAATGGCTAAAGGGGTAAAGCTATAAACACAAGTAACAAACGCCTTCCGCCTGTGCCCAAATTCCTGTGTGAAAAGATGCACCAATAATTACAGTTTCTTCTTTCTTACGGTATTTATCTCATCTGATTTATTATTTCTTCCCTTATAAAGTTTAATTTGGATATTAGTCTGCTTTATTAAAAGAAACGATGTAGCTCTTGTTATACCACCTCACAGGACAAATATCTATGTATTTAAAGAGCAACCATCTTGTGTGTACTTTTGAGTAGCAGGTAATGTTTCTTCTAGAGTTTGATCCAGTAATGGTCTGGTTGCCACCTTCCAGGCTTCTAAACTTCAGTATGACATTTAGTTTTTCTTTCCTTTCTCTAGTACCCACCCTACTAACTCAGTCTGTAATGTGTTCTAGGAAACAGGGACATTGGTATGCTAACAAAGTACTTTTGAGAGAGACAAATTTCAAACTAAGAAAACCCACGTTCCCCAAACTACCTGTATTCAATGAAACCAGTGATGTATTACAGAATTTGGACTGTGAAAACCAGCGAAACGTTTCAGTTCAGTTCCCATTCAGCTCCAGTTCACAAACAAGTCCTCGAGTGAATATAGCGTATTCTCGTTGCCTTTTACACATAGGAAAACCCAGTTAGTATTGTAACTATTCTTAAATATGGAAATTAATAACGTTTCTGACCATTTTCATTGGTAAGAGTCACCAATACAATTCGTATGTCCTCCCAGTAGAAAGAAATACCTTTTCAGGAATCTGCCTGCCTATAATTAAAAAAGATTGCTGGTGCCCAGCTGGAGATAACAAGGGTAATAATGACATGTTACTTTGTGCTGAGCTGAGGCTATGTGACATTGTCATAGGGCGCACACAAACCCAAAACATGACGGAGTCACATAGCTCCCTTCTATTACCTTTTAATGCTAGTTGTTAATCAGTGCAGCTGCACTATCCTGAGATGAGTTACTCTTGATTTGCGTTAAAGTGTGGGGGAACTCTTATTTTAAGGAGCACCAATTCTTTTTATAAGATATCATTAATGTGCCTAATGTTTCCAGGTAATGAAATCCAGATTTTTATATTGTGCCTGCAGCTGGTCATATTCTTTCTTTATAAATTGTACAGAGCTCCTTGGTCCAAAGTGAGAGTAAACAGTTTCTTAAAGCAGTCATCATCCAAGTGCACCCCTGAAAAGTATGTAAGGCAAAGCACTGCAGCTGGAGAAAGATCACTCTTTGCTGGGCTTTCCACAGATCTGATCTCCTCCCTCAAGGTGTTTCCAGTGTTTGCGGTTCCCCTGCAGGAACTCGCCGATGAGCGCGTTTGTATTGTTTGCAAAGCAGAGGTGGTGTATGTGCACGTCACTGCTGTGTTGCCCATGCGTGGCAGAGATGTGGTCCAGGTGGCTAGACCGTCACTCTTGCAAACACACACCACCCCCTCCACGCTCCCCCCCCAACCTCACACCTAAACCCTAGACATGTCCTTTTCTTGTGTATCTGTGATATACAAAGGTGAACAGTGCAGTGGTAGATTATTATGCAGCTCCTTCAGTTTTAACTTAGCCGTCAGGTTCTCTAAAGGGCTCTGTGAATTATATGAGAACAGATCATTTTAGGGTATTATAGCTATCAGGCAAGTTAACCGTGTTTTATACTGGAATAACTGATTTCTTATCTCTCTCGGTGTGCTGAGTTTGATTTTAATTTGTACTGAGGTAAAATTCCCTTCAGTAAATCGGTCTTGCCTAGATGAGAATATATGTCTTTGCTTTTAAGCTTTTGTTGCACAACCCATTTTGCTGAACCGTTACAGGAAAAGAAGCGCTTTTTGTAAGAATTTAGCACTTTCAATCCTTCAGTCAAGAACTGACTCACCTACATGTTTCTTAGTCACTGCAAAAGTCTTGTTTTGCTTTGTATTTCCAAAGAAGTCAAAAGTGGGAAATAAAATGAAAGTTGTACATGTTCTACATCTATAAACATCCACACACACAAATATATAAGCCCTTCAGCCCACCCAAAAGTAAGGAGAACCTTCCTGAAGAACTGAGGTAGCCTTGTTTGCTGTCTGGTATGGTGCGCTGTGGAAACCTTGTCCTAGGCATGACCCTGTTACGCCAACTGCTATCATTCTTGTGAATAATTACAGTCAAGTCAGTGGAGAGCTGTGTGTAGGAAGCGGTCATTTTCATGAGTCAGACTTGAGGAATGAAGCGCTGCATTTTTGCAGGAGGCTTCTAGATTTGCTTGGGAAGAAATGTTAGAACTTGCTGCGTACGTTGTCCATCCCAGTGTCGCTGCGTAGCTGAAGCCGAGTGCTGAAGCTGGTTGTGCGTCTTGTCAGTTCACCCTCTGGCAACTGTTGCTACAGCGAGAGGCTGGAAGGCCTGTCACGGGACCTGGGACGGGTGGATGCACAGGCTGCATCCAAAGGGAGGATGTACTCCCTGCTTCCAAAGGTGTACCACCTTCTCCTGACGCTTAAGATTGGTTAAGCCTATGTCTAAAGTGTGCTATTTGTTACCTAAAGTTATATTCTACGTGGCTTTCAATCCTGTTACCAGGCTTAAAATGACAAACTATCTTCTCTGCATCAGGTGCATTATAGCAATGTTTTTGTTGTTGAACAAAGCAAATAGGTTTCAAGTTAGCACCGAAGAGGTGTGATTTTGAGACACCAAACAGTTTTCTCATGGTGCTGCTGATGCAATGGATCACACTTAACCCATGGAAAGATTAATATAGATATCATGTGACATCTTCTCTCTGACTCTTTGACCACTGCTAAAGCACAGTACTTTGTAGTCTTGTCCTGCGCCCATTTGTCAACCACACCTAATTGATTAGGCTACTGTAACATTTTTATTCTGCACATGAAGTTCCCTCCTCAGCAATCTCTCCCTCCCAAAATGTACATTCATCATTAATTACAAAATCAATGGGAGAGATGGTCTGGACATATAGAATTGATAGCTTCCCTCATCAGATTAGCATAACCTACCAATTCATTATGTGGAGTGAATAATACAGTGGCTGCCACTGTGAAAAGGGGCAGGTCACTTGCTGTAAATTCCTTAGCAAAATGTGGTGTCATGGGCCTTTTCATTCGCTGAGTGTTTACTGTGCGTTTGGAGGGATCCATCTTCTTTCTGAGCCCGGATTTGTCTCCTATCTCTTGGCAAAGCAGCAGCCATAGATTTAGGCAACTAAATGCTTAAATGTTGAAAGACCGAGAGGTTTCTCCCGAAAGCTGCAGTGATTAAACTGAGAGCTGCATAGTGCTGAGACTGCAACTATGAATGAGATATTAAAAAAAGATGAAAGGATCAAAAAATTTGGTCCCTTTAAACCCGATGATGTTTCTTGCATGAGAAAGGTGATTGGAATTTAGGCCACAGTGTGCATACTTTCCAGTGTTTCAGCACACTAAACCAGTGAAATCTCCCAGATATTTCTTTCACTCTGTACTATATTAGGATTAGAGTCTTCCATTTCTCTTTTCTCAAAGAAATAAGCTTTAAGTCACATTTTCCAAAATAGCTTCTGTGGTCTTTCAGTAGCTATGCACTTATAACTTTACAAGCCGGGTCAATTATGAAAAAGATAGAATATTTTCTTTAAGAGTCAGGAACACTGCTGACATTAAATAAGTATTTCTTTAATAGATGATGGATAGAATAATACACACTCACCCCTTTTTAAATGACAGTCAAGGATCAGATTCTGATCTCATTATCCATGTTGCACCTTGTTCCTGGAGTTTCGCTGAAGTTAATGGGACACCTTGGGGACTAAGGAGGTGGACAACAGGAGTAATGTTTAGACTCTTCCTGTCAGTGCCAAGATACTGGAATCTTTTGCCAAATAAAACTTACCACAAATTACATATGCGTGTAACGGGAATCTTCATCTAAAATAATATGAAAGATAAGAAAGATAGATGACTTGGCCATTTAAAGAAAGAGAACGCGTTACAATTCCCATAAACATTAATGGAGATTTTATTGGAGTTTTAAGGGGAGTAAAAAAATCATTCCCAATTAATAAACTGCAAAAGAGGCATTCACCTCAGCAGGATTTGGACCAGGTTTCAAATGATTCTTAGTGACTTTAATGGACTTTTTTCTAGGGATAATAAAAGCATAACCTGTAATGATTAAATTGGGCTTATAAAACTAGAGGTATGAACTGAACTGAAGGTACAGAAGCGTTATTAGAAAATTGTCATCTATAATAAATAAATTAGGGAGAATAGCTGAAGCAGGGCTAATACTAGTATTTACAACAAAATTCAAGTCAGGCTATGAAAAAGAGTAACGATAGTTGTCTTCCTTGTTGTTAAATTGTAGTACAATTATCTATGTGGTGGAAGTCAACAGAATATACAGAGAGTTACAAACATGCCTTAAACCAAAGATGTCTTTATCTAGTTTGGTATGAAGACAAATTTATTATATAATTTTTTAGCACTTCTGGATTGCCCCTTGAGCTAATTTTGTGATACGCCCAATGTGATTACCATTCATGGTTTTTATTTAGACCTCGGTGAACAAAATTACTGCAATCTCTTGCTCCTCGTATGTACATTCTGCGTCAGATACTTGTCTCCAGAAAACTTTCCAGAAGGATTCATTGGTGAAGATCCAATTGCAAAATCATAGCCTTAGTCCAGTGAAATGGTGGTGTCTTTCAGCACAGAAAACAAGTGCAAAGTGCACATAAGTATTAAAGCCATGCTGCTAGCGGTACTTCCCTGTCAAATGTATTTTTCTATTATTTGCTTCAGTATTATTTCTCACGTTCCAAATCATGGGGTTTTCCTGTGTTTGTCAGCTCCTCAGTCATCTGGCAGGATTTCCCGGTGGTTATTTTCCAGTAGTCATAATTTTATTATATTACTACAATCCTTGCCAGAATCCCTTTGTCTCACTTCAAATAATTCTTCCACAGTCTCATAGTGTGTTCTTCAAACCTCGGTAGCCAGCTATCATATATTTCCTGCCTTAGCCAAACTATATATACAACTCTTTCATTACGACGACACATGGAAAAAGGAAAGATGGATGAACCAGATCTGATTATTTCTGCATGAATAAGGTTTTCTTAGCTAAACAGAGGCCCTTTTAATGTGAAAAAAACTTGCATATTATTGGCCTGTGTAACTACATTTACGAAGTTTTCTAAGAGCATGTTATTGATTTATTTGTCTGTGATGCACTGTTGTTACATTTTATCATATAAATATGTACTGAGGAGCTTTTATAAAATGCAGATTATTGACCCAGTCCCATAAATATTTATTCACAGTTTTAAAACTCAAATGATTTGACCTGATTGTATAACTATTCATTCCTAAAAAAGAAAATGCCACTACAGTATACCTGTATTTGGAATTAAAAACAAAAAAGCTTAGCATTATCCTGATAAGCTGTTAACAGTACTTTTGGAGTAATTTCAAACTCTATGTGTCTTATAACCCAATAGCTTGTAAAATATAGCTTTTAAAATATTTTTTTTTAATCAAAGAAGAAAAAAATTAAGTACGTTTCAGTTCTATAACTTGTTTGCCAAGTTTTATCCCAGAGCAAAATTTTTATGGTTGAGTTACAAACCTCTGAAAATAGGGGTTTCTAATGGAAACACTGACACCACTTTAACTATAGCGGTACTCGCAGTGCTGTGTAATATACACTAGAAATAGAAAACAAGATTAGAGATGACATTTAGGACATGAGGCCTTCTCCGGGCTGTGGGAAAAATAACTGTGTTCTATTTTTTTCCACAGCCTGCAAAAGGCCTCCTGGTCTAAGTGTCACCTCTAATCTTATTTCCCATTCGTACTGCCTATTTCATTAACTCATTTTTTTAATTATTATTGACAGCAATTTGTTGCCATCTTAAGAACCAACCCATATCCAGATTGTGGCTTCCCTAGCTAGTGTATATCAAGGTGGTGGGGAAAGTACCAAGGAGACCCAGTACTTTGTAATATCTCCGTCTCAAGGAGTCGTAGTCCCGTAGCTGGCTGGATCCTGTCGCTACCAGCTGTGCTGGTGATGACGCAGGCAGGGGAGCGTCCCTCACACCTGCACAGACCAGGGAACTGCAGGACTGCGCATGCATGTGAGCTATTTTTTCTAAAGAAAAAGTTGACAATTAAATACACTTACCTGGAACCTCTGGGAGCAGTAACCAGGCTGGTCAGTTACTTGGGTGCGATGACTTCCACCACCACTTCTGGGGCAGGCTGCATCTTCCACCACAATGTAGCCTTGAGCCAAGGTCCCGAGTACTGTAAAGTGAGAATGTTGCTGAACGCTAAGAAATAATTTACTAACATGTGACTCGGGGCTGGGTTGCCTTCACCACAAAACCCTGGTGTTAGCATTGTCTGGAAGATCTCTCCATCACTGTGGCTCTGCATCTAAGGAGGGATTTGGTATTGTCTCCTAAGCTCAAGAAGTAAGTTTTAGATTTCTCCATGTTGAACTCTATTTTGTTTTTTTCTTCGTCGTCTTCCAACTTGTAGCTACTTCAGTTTCCTAGTCTATTGCACTACACAATAATTGCCTGTATACTTAAACAGCCTTTTAACACCTACTATGGTGCTACAGCATTGCTTTGCCGTGATCTTGCGAGCTCCAATCTCAGTGTGGGGTAAAATGGAGCAATCGGCAAAGAAACTACCATTGCAGAGCAAACGCAATTGTAATCACATCTTGTACCCGCCGGACTAATATCAGTAGGAGATCCATACCCTTAGGGTGATCAGACAGGCAGAATACATCTATCCTGTCTATATTGCTAGAATGGTCAAGGTAGAAACTTGTACTACATTTGAGCTGCATTTTCAGTACTCACCTGATCAATTCTTTTTACTGCTGCACTCACAGTAGACAAAGATACTGGAAGCCACTCTCCATTCCCCAAGAAATGTATCTTGCAAAGTCAATAATAGTGGGAAATACATTGCTGAAGCAATTGCCTACTCAAGATGCTTTGTTCCAGCACTGTGAAAGTTGATATACTTGTTAATGTAGGGGTAAACATGACCTATTCTGTTCTATGTATCAAGTAGGTGTGTAAGAATATATATTCTGTTTGTATGCACAGTGTCTTCTTGGCAGGTAGTCTGCAGCTAGCAATTGCCAGCTGCTAAATGTTTGAGGAAACATGATTTGAATTGCTCTCCACACTGTGGAAGAGTGGCCAGGAAAACAATTCACATTTAGTATAATCAATAGATTCAGTTCCTGTAGCAAAGATATAGGAAAACTTGTTTCCTTGTGTACATCTTTTGGATTTTATTTTTTTTCTGAAAAAGAGGTGAGTAATAATCTTTCTCTCTTGCACACATGACACATCTTAAGGCCTAGGCTGGCTCCCACAGAAAATCTGGCATATGAATGATCTGATAAAGTTGAGCTGTCACGTTCATTTTTCAAAAAGATTTTGACATCGTTATTGGCACAATACCTTATTCAACTTTGTGTTGTTTGTAGATACAGGAAAATGTCATATACTTTCTTTAATTGTTAGGAAATATAAACGTTCATTTTAAAATGTTCCTTTCCAGTGGTTACATGTCTCACTGAACAGTACTTTTTGTACAAGCCAAATACATGATAAAGTCATTTGACAAAAACTAGCTTGATGATTTGAAATGCCATTAGTTACTGAAGCTGCTGTAGCAGGCTGGTGGCAGCAATTCTTGTTCATAGGCAACTGCTGGGAGATGGAATGTTCTTCCAAAAACACCTTCTTGGTCATACAGGGGCTGTGAGTGTGGGACATGAAGTGGAACGAAAGTCTGTGTTGGGAAAGCAGAAGCCTCCACTTCAGGCTATAGCTGTGCTCATCATTGCACACGCGGTGCTAAATTATGCAGGAGACATGCTGAACCTACCTAACACTCGTGTTGGAACACTGCGTTACACCAGCCACTCTCTCACCTGTGACAGTCTCCACTCACGTCTCTGGCCTGCAGGGCCAGAACAGGGGTTTCTGAGAAAAGGTTCTCTACATACAGAAGATGCAAGGAGTTAATCTGAAAGAGCTCTGTTAAAACAGTGCAATGGAGTGAGCGGGCATTGATGGTAATTTCACCTGATCCAGCTCCCATGTGATCCAGCATAACTCTGGTTTAAATGATTACGTGGTTTTCCAAGCAAAAAAATGGTTTAACTAAACACACAGCGTTGCACCTCCTGTTACGCTGGTACAGCTCTGTGTGCAGGTAATTCTGTCCCACCCAACCTGAAACAGTAACTGTGGTCTGCTGTTGGTAGATAGGAGGAATGTGCTGTGGTAGTAGGTCATAAGAAGTCAGCACTAGATCTTTTTCCTTGTTTGCTCTTGAAACTTTTTGTGTGATAATTCTGAGCGTATACGGTACTACTTGTTCCCCTGCACTGTCAGAGCCAGCAGGAGATTAACTGTGTGCTGGTATTGTGCAAGGGAAAAGAGGATGTGGCAAAATTTGCCTAGGTTCAGCACTAGCTCTGATTTTCCAACACACATAAATCTGAAATTCATTGGTGGGAAATCAAGCAAAGCAAACCAGCCTACTGGCAAAATTTGCTGAGGCATAGGTAAACTAAAGCTGTGAGTTTCACAAATTCTAGCAAAACTTCATAGCTTCATGCTGCGTTTCTTCCTCTGAAAGTCAACGTTACTATTGCCTTGTGGTTTATTTCCTTCTTGTGTACTACAGAGACGTGACAGTGAAAGCTCAGTTTCAGTGTGTGTGCATGGCATTTGAGTTACCTCATTCCAACAGCAGGCCCTGTTCTGCATCACGTCGTTCATAGGAGACAATAGGAAGAATGTTACAGTGCTAAATTGTGGAGATTTACAGCAACAGTTTTCTGTGATAACTTTATATTTATGTTAATAAGAAGCTACTTGAAATATCATGCTGATATTATAGTACCACTACACATAATCCAGAAGTTATTCACCGTACTTCTCCCTCCATTCGTCTTAGAACTTGGTAGGCACGTTGGCTGGAGTTGACTGACAGATTTGCACTGGGTGATAAAGTTGTTTTCCTCTAGACTCACCTTGGTTGAAGGCGAAGTCAAGAAGCTTCCCCTTCCTGATGAACTTTTTCCTTTAAGTGACCTTGTGAAGCAGCATTACTGGGAAGCAGCAGAAATCTTCCTGCAAGAGGTGAGGATTCATGTCAGCGTGACACTGCTGAGGTTTCGCAGTACATCTACACAGATAACTCTGTCCTCCTGTTGTTTCCTTGTGGTCCCTTTGGATCAGGCTTAAAAGCTGACTATCTAACTTCTAGGTGCCCTGACTCAAGCTGAAGCTTCCGAGTGGTTGGGGCTGGCTCCTCACTGCTTTCCCTTTCTGTCATTTTCTGTGCCCTAGACCTTCTCCACTCTGCTCTGGAAGAGATATTTGAATCACAATTTCACAGGCACCAGGGAGTGCCTTAGCCACTCCCAAATAGGTTGGCAATGCTTCTTGGTCTGGTTCAGTGAGTCTTTTGCTATTCAGACCAGGCAGAAATGCCCTAGCAGGAAGAGAGCCTGTCTCTCGGCGCAGGACAGCTCATTCCCAGGTGCTTGGGGTACCCAACTGGTAAGGAAGTTCTTGCTCTGACTGAGAAGAATCTGATTATTCTGAAATCCTCTCCCGCCACATCAGCCATGTGACTCCATGAGAAAGTTCACATCTGAAGAAGCCCCTGGGGAAAGAAATGCAGAGCTGCCTAAGCCCTGCTCCATCCATTGGCATCTCATTTCTTAGCTATCCCCTTTGGTACCCTTCTCCAGAAATCTAACACTCTGCACGGGTTCTTGGAGAAGCCTGTGTTTAGCAAAGGCATCTAACAAGCCATGTTCTATGATGTTGACCCTAAATATGGTTTTGCAAATGTTACTGATAAGCTTTCTTATCTTCTCTCTGTGCTGCTCATTGCAAAAGGGGGGGGGGGGTGTCTCCTTGGTTTTAAGAAAATGCATCTCTAATTTGCAAGTTAAGCCATTAAAAACTAAAATAAAGCTTGACACATTGTGTCTGATAAAGGTCCTTAACTACATCATGATTTCGCAATACTTTGATCAGAAACAGGTTATAAGTTCTTACAGTGAAACTGCTACTATATGGACAGAATATTGCCTAAAAAAAGACATGCTGGGAAATGCCAAATCCTGCTGTCTAGTCTTAGTCTCCCTTTGAACATTTGTTAGGGAAAATCTGTAAAATGGATTAATTTATTAAGTATAGTAATAGCAGTAATATTATACTTTTGTGAAGGTTATTTTGTGTTAACTTTGAAATATTTGCAGAAGGCTCAACATTTGGTGTCTTAATAAGGATGTATTTTCACAGTAACAATTAGCAGTGTTGTGGTGTCTGCTGTAGTAACTGCTACGGCAGTAAGGGTCATCTCGCCATGTTTTTCAATGTTGAAGGTAGACTGTAGAGCCACCACCTCGGTTGGGGTCAATCTCAGGGTGTTGGCTGAATAGCTTAGAACTCAGCTGTGACAAGTAGACAAGCAGTGTGACAGTCTCCATGCTAATGTGCCTGCAGGAATTTGCACAGGGGAAGCAGGACACTGGTGAGAGTAGCTGAATAAATCAAAGTGTGAAACCAACTGCAGTCAAATGTCACGCCCAAGCAGTCAGCGACTTGGCATGCTGCTTGGAAATAGGTTGGGTTACCTGTCAATGTGGCATTTTCTTTCTGTTGCTAGAGAAGAATGTCATCTGAGGATAAAACCTAAGGAGCACAGATGGTTGTTAAACAGACTTGATCCTCTAAAACCTTATCGTAGCAAATTATTCCACTGACGTAAATGGGACCACTCCTATGAAAAGGTCTCAGTTATATTTATATTCTTCTATTGTTGAAGTGATCTAGTAAGTACGGTTTTGTTGCTTTGTGTGTGCGTGTATTTCTATGCATCTTTAACAGAATAACAAAATTTGGGGAGCAAGTTGTCTTATAGCCTAACAGTCACTGGGATCAAAGTCATTGTTTAAGAATGGAAGACATAAATTCTCCCTTGGAAACAGTATCTCTGCACTACCTTAACAAAGAGATATAGTCTCTGATTAGACTTTGGGCTGGTGGTTCCCAAGCAAAGAAAGTTCAGAGTCCTACGCCTGTCTAAGGTCTAATGATTCCCTTTGGTTTTTACAGAGGCTTTGAGGACTTGTGGTTGTAGAGCAAGAAGAGCTTAAACCGTAAACAAGAGTAAAACAAGGAAAACAGATTAAAATTTAGAACCAAGCCTTATTTATTTTTACCTATTCCAAATTAGTTTATGTATTATTATGAAAATCTCTTAGCATTTCCTGACATATTGATTGTTTGAGTGTAAGTCAGTCATTTTTATAGCTGCTATACCTTTGGAAAACTTTCATGAGTAGAGGGCTGCACAGTTCATGTCATTTCCCTTACCCCATGCTCTGTCAGGAACCAGTCCTGCTGGCTTCAGGAACATAGAAATCAAAATAAGAGTGAGTCACCTTCAGATGGAAATCCTGCAGCCAAGAAGTTGACTCAATCACTTAACTTTATAATGTACCTTGCTATGTCACTGAACAGTTTTGGCAAGGCAGCTTCATGCAACATTGTTAGAACACACTTCCCTTCTCACTTTTTCTCTGTTTCACTGCTAGTTTAGAACTGAAGCCAAACTTTTGGAAGTCCACTTTATTGAAGCAAGGGTTTAGAGAAAATATTGAATCCCTGTCCTCCTTCAGTTTTGAGGGGAAAAAAAAAAAAAAAAAAATCCTTAGAATTTGCATATAAGCCATGCAGTTCAGGTCTGAGCCTGAACTTCCCTCAAACTTCAGTGTTTGTAGTATTTTGGACCATTATTTAGACCTTCTCATTTACAATCTACTAAACAATTTTTATTTTGAGGATACCTTTTCCCCAGGAAACCTTGTCGTATTGGGAGTTAAAGCTGTCCCCTGACCTGGGGTTTGAGGCCCTTGGACATAGGCCTACCTTTAATGCTGAGCTCCTGCTGGCACTAGTGGACCAGCAGTGGCAGGATTCCCTCTAATTAAAACACATTACGAATTCTCTGAAAGGAAAAAAAAAAATCATAGCATTGCTGATTTTCATTATAGCTGTCACTGTCACACCATGGATTCAGCTAGCTGAACCATTTGTTATGAATATCATTTATTTTGAATTCAGGCATTTTTAATTGAGTAACTATGAGTATTTTGTCATTATTTTACCAGAGATAGATTGCAGTGAATCTGCCTGCAATGTTTCTGGCTCATATTTCCTTTAAAAACAGAACCAACATCATGACCTGCAAATATTTTGCTTACTTTGGTGCTATTTACTCCAGCATCCTCCTCCAATAGGAACATATTTCGTCATTCATTCTGAAAAGAATATTGGTATTAGTACTAGGTTCCCAAATACAACAGTTACGAGGAAAAAAAGATGGAACCATTTTCACAAATAAGAGACCAGCCCAGAGCTCTTCTTGAAAAATAATGTAAGGAGACCTGACCTAGTTGAAGATGTCCCTGCTTATTGCAGAGGCGTTGGAATAGATGACCTTGAAGGTCTCTTCCAACCCAGAGATTCTATGATTCTATACATCTGTCCATGTAAAAAACAGACTATCCATTTGTTGGGGGTTGGTTTGTTTTTTCACACAAACATCTTTGCCTCTGGTATAGCAGAGCATTCATCACTGCCCTTTATCTGAAGAAGCCAATCCATAGAAATTGTTTGGAGCCAATTTTCTGGAGTTCCATCTGAATCTCAGTACGTGTCCATGTAACTCAGTAACTCATCTGCTGACGGAGAGGTATGTATGTCTAAATGGACTGGCCTAGCACCATAAATTTTAATACAACAGTGACAATGAAGCACAGTGCAAGCTAATTCTGACATTCATTTCTGAAGCCATAATTTAATTCAGTCATAAATGAGCTTGGTACAAGTATTAATTTGAAGTCATTTTCGTTTCTCATCTGCTGGCTAAAGCTTGCAAACAATAGGGTAAAGGCCTTGCTATACTGCTACAAATAAGTAAACAATCTTTTCTGCCAAGAAGACTACAGTGTAAACACAGAGTCAGGGAATAATTTTTGACTAATTCATTCTGCATATGGATACTTGGAAACTACAGATGCTACACAAGGATCTCTATCTATAAATATTTCCCAAAGGAAAAGAGAACTTCAATTGCACCTAATTTATAATAAATCATTGTCATGGACTGCTGTTAGCTCACATTAGAGAAACACTGTGGACAGGGTGAGGTGGAGGCAGTCTGGCTCAGCATTAGGAGCACAATCCCCATGTGGAGTGCAAAGCAAGGCAAGTTCAGAAGTTGGGAGGAGGACATGAAGAGGATATGGGAGAGAATGAAAGCCTCAATCTATCAGAAAGCAGCTGCAAGAGCTTCCTCAAATACACCTGCTGTTCTCTGATGAGGTTGCAAGCTTATCTGCACCATGGCCAGCTAAGCCAGACTTATTTGTACATTTAGGGCCAAAAAGATGCTAAACAGAAGTGGATTGAAGCCTAACATGTAGACTTAAAAGCCAAATTGTTTACTTCCCTTCTTTTCCCTTACTGTGCCTCACATAGTGGCACAGCAATAGGAGCAGCACATAGGTCCCAGATCTGCCGCCCTAACAGTGAGTAGTAATTTCTCTGATGCTCATGCTTGCCTGATTCTTTTCCTTTCTCTTCAGTTCTCCCTCCTGTGCTGTTGTCATTACCCGTGTATCTCTAGACGTGGAGATAATTCCTCTTTCCCGTTTTCCTTACTACATCTCCAAACGAACCACTTCCCTTTCTTACTGCCATCACCTTTGAACACTGCCATCTCATCAACATTACTGGACAATCCCCCTTGTCTATTTAGTCAACAAAAAATTACCTTGCCTCCCAGTTCCCATAATTTCTCCCTAACTCCTTCCCTGTCTTTCCTTCTCTCTTCCTGCCCCATCTCTATTGACTCTGTGCTTCCACCTGTTCCTGGGGCTCTTCCTCTCCTTCCATTATTCTGTACATACCACCAACCCTTAGCCCAGGGATAGTGGGAATGCAGGGAAAACAAGGCTGCAAAATGAACTCTCTATTTACATTGGTTTCCAGCTCATTCTACGAACAGGCATATGGTGTTAATCTAAACTGTCCAACGCATTAGTGGGAGGGAAGTAGCACCCGAAGGACTATTACAACGTTTTACCTGGCAGATGCCACCATGTTTATTGATATGAAAACTTCCTCCCTTTACATCAGCCACTGAAACCTCCCTCTGCGATGTTCTCCTGAATTTAGGCATAGCTCTATTAAAATATTTTGTTAAACTCAGTGAGTTTTACTGTGGCTAGAGTTGTCATTATTTATTCAGGAGAAGTTATCACTAAGGTCAATAGAATTTTAAAGTAATGAATGATGTGTTTATTGTATTTGGATAGTTGAACACATATTACATTTTTATGATTAATTTCTGTGGGCTACATATACTTATGTACATATATGTATAGATAAGTACATATATGTATACATAGGCATATGCATGTTTATATATGTATTTGACTTTGATTCCAAAACCTCTCTTTTATATCAACTACTCCTAAAGAGAACACTTAAAATCAATTAATAGTGACACATCAAAATACTAAAAAGCAGGGCCAAAGTAAAGAAACATATTACTTGAATTAACTTTCAGATAATCCTGAAATGTGTAAGAATGTCAAGCCAAATCTGGAAAGCATTTATAAAAAAAGGCAGGAGATATTTGGGGCGGGGGGGGGGGGAATAAAAATTTC
>NW_010509630.1:141082-156761 GCF_000687285.1 Phaethon lepturus
AAGTTTCCTTATTTGTCTTTTAAAAATAATCTTTTGAATTAGATTTCCTACAGTTTCAATCAAATAACTAGAGCCAATATAAATAGGAGGAAAAAGGGTCAAAGACAATTTAAAAACCATCACTTGGAAGGGCAAAAGCTTTCTGTTTGGTTTAACTTTCACAGAGAAAAACCACATTCAAGTACTGCGTTCTCAAAAATTTTGTGGTTCTGGCTTAATTCCACAAAAGAGAAAAACTTCAAAGTTAAGGATCAAACCTCCAATATTTGGTCACAATATGACACAGTTGGGTAAAATTAAGGATGGTAACCCGTTGTGATAGACAGTGGGGAGAGGGTGATCTCTGACTCTGGATTGCCTTTCTTTTGCTGATTGAATCATAACGCACCCCAAATATAAATGAATTTCTTTTGCTATTATGATAATATGTCTTTGCTTTTTATTTTGGAAGCAACTAATTTCTAGAATGCCTGCACATGTGTACTGGTAATATTTTATACCTCTAAGGTAGCTATGAAATCTGACTCCCCTCTCCCGGTGACCTGTTCTGTGTTCCTCATGTCTACAGGTCCTTGCAAGCACCCTTGTTTTTTCCACTGGCTGACACGGGAACATGATCATAATATCCAGTGACATGCAATACAGCACTATGTTGTTCTACCTCCAATGGGATCAGTATATGAGAAAAAGCAAGGTCCACACATGGAAACATCTTTAATAGATCCACTGCTAGAGCTTGGGAAAGTGGGCAATGTTTTGGGCTCAGAGCCAGTGACATTTAGTGCAATTTTCTGGAGCAAGGCAAGTCAATGGATATGTAGAAAAGACTGTTTGGGGAAAAGAAATCACACATGTTGCTACATCTCATAGGTTAAAAATTTTCCATCTCCATCTGTTCCTTAAAGGGAAAATTGGATTTTGTGAGAATATTTTTTGCACAAAAAAGTATCTGCTTTCTGTAGAAAATTAGAGCCATTCATCAGAAAGCCAAACACCTGCAAGCCAAATATTTTTGGCTGAAAGTATTGATTTGGAGTGCGGCTGCTGCACCTCTCGGGAGGATGGCAGTTTGGTGCTTCGTTTCCACGCTCTTTGTGAGGGGCTCGCAACCACCACATTGTTACTGCCTTACACGGCTGAGCTCAAGTAGGGACAGGAGCTTGTGCAGCCAAATAGCTGCAGAATGAGACAGCAATGCTGTCTGTGAAGCAGAATTTGGATGTGAGCTGATTTCTCCCTCTGCTCCTCCTGCAACTAGGGCCTGAGAGTGAGCAAGCCGGGGCAGTAGGGATGCTCAGGGAGCCTGGGCTGAAAAACAAGCTCCAGGATTGGGCTAAGCAGGATGCTAATTCTGATACAGCACCAGAGAGAACAGCAATGTCCTCAAGCACCCAAATCTACCATTTGCACGTCCCGAGAAGCGTTTCTGACTCAGAGTTTTTAGATAGAGCCTTTGTTATTTCACCATTATAAAAGGAAATCTCTTCAGCTTTTCCAATTAAAAATAAATCAATAAGCTTGAATAGTTTTGGCAAGTAATGGGCTTGACCCTGCTCCATTAAGCTCAGAGGCATTCATTGGGCAGTAGATTGCTTAGAACCGAAGCTTGGGAATGCACAATTTTTTAGTCAATGTTTCTAACAACTTCTTTTTTTTTTTTTCAGAATTGTATTTTACTTTTGGACAAATCGAGCTTTTTAAAAAATGTTGGCAAAATAAAATATAATCAGGAAAAGTATCATTTTTGTTCAACCCAAAATATTCAGTTCAGCTTCAAAGGAATGGCTTCATTTTTGGTCTTGGGCTGTTTCACACGTTTTAAAGCTTTTTTTCTTTGTAAATTTAGGCCAATTTTAAAATGGACAGCTAAAAAGCTGTTTTGAAATTTTTTGAAAGTGTTTTGGCAGTTCTAGAATGAAACACTCCATTTTGAAAATGCTACAATGAAGTGTTTTGACATTTTAATTTTTTTTTCTGCATTGTTTCATCTGGGACTATTTGCTAAATTCCATTCAAATTCAGGAAGAGTCTCACTCCCTCTGAAATTCATTTGCGTGGTATATTCATTATTTTTCAGAAAGCAGTATTTTATTAAGCTCTGTATCAGTTCAGCCTTAAATAATGGGAGAGGATGCTTCATAGGGAATTGATCGTATATAGCTACATTTCTCACTCACCTCATAATTACTACCCTAACGGAGAGCACCCATCTGCGCGGAGCTGCTGCAGGAGGGAGGCAGCCTTCATCTGTCCAGGAGAAGAGGTGGCAGACAGACCCCAGCACCCTGAGCTGCTGCTGCTTCCTCCTCCCCATCAAACAGGATAGTCTTCCTCCTCCTTGAGTGAATCTTAGGGCTTGCAGCAGTGTTCCTGTAGACTTTTGCTGCTCCTGCCATTGAAGGAAGAATCTTTACTGTTCGTGTCAGCATATGCGGTCATTGTACTACTTACTTACGTTTTATTGCTTTTCTTCTTTCTTTCCTGTTTCCCATTAATGAAGATTGGGTTGAGTATAGTTCAACTGGTTTAAATATTTCTAAAAGCCGTTCACCTGTATTAGAAGTAAACAGCTGGCATACCAACATTTTTGTCTTTTCTGGCTGCTCAGCTTCACCAGGGCTATTCACAGCTTGCACTTTATTAAGGTCGTTGGTATCAGTGTTACGCGTTTCCTGTATTACATGAGGATCGGGTTCCAGTAGTTAACAAGTCAAAAAATATTCCTGGGGAGGAACTAGGTAGATAAGTGCATTCCACGTGTCTGCTTTATTTCTGGAATTGCTGCCTCATCCATGTGAGAAATAATTGTGATCAAACACAGGTCTGAAACGTGGTACCCCAAATCACACCGAAATGCTTTTGCAGTCTGCACTCAGAATGTTCCAGTCTACCTAGGCCAAAGTGTGATGGGACCTCAACTGCTGGCCACTGCTCGGTGCCTGGACTCTAAATAGTCTCTGCGCCAAAATTTGCGGTATTGTAATTGGGAAAAGCTCCAGTAAAATATATATATCTCCACATTTATTCTCTTGAAATTCGAAACCAGATTTGGCCCGCTATGTGCAGAGAGTCCAGCTGAAAGCTAGGGGCCAGATTCTGCTCTGATTTATGGGACAGTAGATGAGAATGAACTCTATTGCAGTTAATCGGGCGCAATCCTCATGTGTCTCACACTGATATGGCTGTTCTGACCTCAGTGGAATTGATCCTAATTTATGCCACTGTAACTGAGATTGCAGTGTGCATTGTTTAAATTCTGATGGGTGCGCCTTCTTCCAGGATGGAAACTATTTGCAAACTATAACAGCCTCTTTCCTAACACTGAGGCTTGCCATATCTGAAATTTTTGGTGGGGCAAGGGTGTGGAGAAAAGGATATAAAGCTAACTTTGTGTTTAGTGCTACCTTGTATACTTTGAGTCCTGCAGTGCTCTGTTGAATTATCAGTGCCTAATTAGGGAACTACAAGACTCCTACCCTCTCATCCTAAAATAGAGAATGTGTTCTAAGATCACCCAAAAGGAAATTCAAAAAGGCAATGCGGTGATTCTGTGCAGGCCTTATTTCATATTTGGGCTTTCCTGCTAATTGATTTTTCTTGCCTCTGCAGCTTCTGTTTTTTACAGCTTTACATATGACGATTCTGAAGCATATGATGGATGGGATGCTGTGCAGCTGAAAGACCACACATCTCAAATGGCTCACTTGGCGTTCTCATACTGAACCGACTGGCTGAGCTGCAGCGCTCTGACAAGTGGAGTGGTTGCTTTTCTCTCAGAAGAGCACTGTAAGTCTTAAACACAACATAAAGAAGCCTTCACCTAGCAAGATAATATACACATGTATATATATGTCTAATATAAGTGTGTCTATATAGACAGGAGAGTGTGTGTGTGTATTTCTGGAGTAAAAAGCAACACTGTCTTCCTTTGCTTGCACTGGAAATGTTCAGTTTGTCAGGCTGACTTTTTCCCGTTAGCAATGAAATTTGGCCAGGAGTCCCAGCACGCCATAAGAAATCAAGCCGTGACCGCATTAAGCATGAATGGCAGGGCAAGGTTACAGCATGTAACACTATGCTGTGGCGACCTGTTACAGAGTTAGAGGCTGGAGGTGTGAGGCTGTGTCAGGTAACTATAGCAAGTGAAGAAGAAAGAGAAGCTTAAAGCTGCTTTGCCTGTTTACTCTTTCAAGAGGTATTTAGTGAGGATTTTTTATTTTGAAAGCGTATTTTGAAAACTTCAGCTGCAGGGCTTGTAGCCAACCTTCCAGAATCAAACAAGAATGTTTCTTAGTTTTACCTACAAGTACACTCATGGCATATTTCTACTTATTCTACAATGATTTGAAAAGTGTTTCTAAAACCTTATGTACAAAGTGACTGCTCGAACCAGACTGTCAAAGATAGAGCTGTTCAGCTGCAGTGAAATAAAGCACTGTATCACCCAACCATTAACAAGAGCAGGTTGGTGGATCTCTCCTGTGATCACCTCTAAAGTTGTTTTACTCAGCAGGAAGTTAAGCATTCCCTTAAAGAAGAAAAAAAGAGAGATGACAGGGAATTGGTTACACCACTTACGAATTTTGTTCCCCAAATCTTTAGTTTGCCTCTTGAAATACTGCATTAGATGCAGATGGAAAAAACAAAGACATTTTTTGTTTTGAGGCTTATTAAATTGTCTTTTCTTACTTTTTTGGTAATTTTTCATTTTACTGACTTACTGGACCCAGTAGACCAAGAGGTAGCACTGTTTTAATGTAGCTCTGAAGGGAATTTGGCTTGGTGTTGTAAGGCAAGCCAGGGAAGAGCCTGGTCTTAAACTAGACATGAGGCACAGTATATGAATCAGCTTCCAGGATCACACTGAAGCGCAGTGTGAACATTACTTTGTGGAGTAGCATCCTTGAAGAGCACAATGAAAACTTTCAAGACAACCAGAACCAGGATCGCAAAAGATCTGCAGCATCCCACCCTTTGACAGCAGCAAATAGGTTCTATTGAAGATCATGCACCTACACCAGCTTTGCCTCGATCTAAGACTTCACATCTTTGTGTGGAATCACTTGGGAGTGACCTTTCTGTGAGGAGAGGGCAACCCAGCTTTCTCACACCTCAGTCAGGTGGGAAATACTTCAATTTTTGTTGAAGATATCACTGAAGCAAATAGAAAAATAACTTGGTATTTGTAAGTTCTGGCTCACACATCACAGGTAAGGTCTAAGTATAATCAGGATTTCAGTGTTTAAAAGGTCAGTACGACAGCCTTGCTTAATATAATACAATCCAGAGCTGTACGCTGGGCATAGGCACGGGATCGATGGCAGCAGCACGCTGACCAGGGAAGTCCCTCAATTCAGCATACTCATTAGGCAGCTGCGTACTGCCCCAACAGAAATACCGCCTCTTCTGAGGGTGCAGAGCAGCAGGGAATTACTGAATGCCAGTTCTCACAAGCACTTCTAGATTAGCAGGAGTTTGGAGCGCTTTCTGCATCCTAGAAAGCTTAAGATGCTGAGGACATAGGTCATTTCAGGACTGCTCCAGCATGGGCCCAGCTGCATCTGCTTCATTTCTGATCGACATTAGTCCAGCCTGTTCTTAAAACTTCTGTGACAGAGCACGTCCACCGTTTCCCAAGAAGGAAGTTGTCTCTGAGCTGGTTCTTAGCAGTAGAAAGCTTTTCCTAATGTCCAGTATGAGTGTCTCGTGCTGCCAGTTATGTTCTCACTTTTCTTCTGATCTGCTAAGCACATTGCTTCATTTTTATACTAGCATCTTCTGCGTGTGCAGGCTGTTATCCCAGTCATCTCTTCCGCACACTAATTATCTCCAGTTATTCAATCTTACCTTTTCAGTTGTATTTTCTAGATTTTTGGTTCTTCTCAGAGCTTTTATCTAATAGCACTCTCTCCTGTCACTTAACAGCTTTCTGGAAGTCACACGCTCATCACCAGACCTGCTACTTAAGCTGAGGCCTTACCAGTGCCCAGTACCCTGCCATATGGCTGACTTACAGTTCTTTTAGTCCCTCTGCTACGCCTGCTTTCACCAGGGATGCCAATGCCTGCTTTCAACATTTAATTAAAAGCAAAGAGGATGAACTGATGCTAAGAGAAGCCAGACATTGAGCTGGCATAAATTGATGCAGCATCTTAATGTCTATAAACAATACTGACTTACATTACCTGAGCATGGTGAACCTACCAGGTTTACAAATGCCCTGGCATTAAATCATCCAAGCCTCCTGATCTGTTTCACTACAATTGGTGCTTCTGCCAACTGCGTCTGTGCCTAAATCTAAACCTGCTTCACTGTTGTGGCGGACATAAACCCCTGGTGTATGAATGATTCATGTGTGCATAATTAATACCAATTGTTTAACCAGAAGCAATTGCTGCATGAAGTATTAAAATCATATTACATCTAAATACTGATCTGTTTTTTGTTTTATGGATACTAATGTTTAAAACGTAGTAATCAAAAGATTATAATTCATGATTTCAATTCTATCAAAATGTAGGAGCAGTGCATTATATTGAAAGTGTCACCAGCCCTGATCAACTCTAAAATAGAAAAACCTGTTTCACTGATTTGAGGCATCACAAAATGATCATAAAGTTATCCCAATTAACAATGTAACCAAAATTTACAGGTTGCATAATTTATTTCACATGTATAACAATTGAAATTTAACCAATGAAACTTGAGTAAATAGCATTAATTAGCAGTATTTTCAGAAGCAAAATGTTTCAACAATCAAATTTGGAGAGCGTCTTTTTCCTTTCTTACCGTTCTTTGCTGGATTGTCATTCTGCAATTCCCACGTTTTATTCTGTTATTCCCACATTTTCAGACTTCTTGATCTTCTTTTTCATTGTACTTGACTGTGGGGGAAGAGAATGAGGTTTTTTTACAGCTGAAAATCTTTAGTTGATATATCATATTATTCCATTTGAAATTCTTCTTATTTTATCCAGCATGTCCCTCAGACTTGCTGCTGCATGATTTTATCTACACCTTGGTCATATATTCATTTAATTCATTGTACAGCAGAAATAGCATATTATATTCATGGAATTGAAAGATTTAACAGTTTTTGAGACTGATTACTACAGTCTCATTTATGACAGCATAACTTAGTTGCAGGCTCAGCTGAAGCCTTTCAAACTGGATCGGATCATGGAATAATTATTCTTATTACAGTATACTTTACTAAACTCAGGCAACACCCTTTTCTGTTACTATTACTTAACATTTACATAGCAGTAGCATCAAGAAGTAGAGCACCATTGTTTTAATGATTATACTGTCTTGGCTAGGGGTATTGGTAAATCCCCTGCCTTGCTATGGTGATGAGAAAAGACAACCTGGATAGATCATTATTCACAATGGAGATTAAAGGGCTTAAAATTTGGTCCCTGTCTGAAAGCTGACAGGGTAGATCATTCCATGTCATCAAAACAAATTGCACTGATTACTGTAACTACTACATAGTCTCTCCTACCACTATACCCCAAGTCCTTCAGTAGGATCACTCTTCTGAACACTGTTACTACGCTTGCTACTTGCACTGGCTTTCTTAAGAATACGCAGTGCAAGACAGTAATACTGCAGGTGTCTCTCAGTGTTAGCATTTACTCATCTTCATGTAACTTCTGAAGCTCACACCTCACTGCGGTGAGTGGTCTGAGGAAAGACTGGAAAAATGGATTAATTGTTTTTTTTTCACTTTTCTTGTTGAAAGGGGCCTTTATGCTTAGATGGAGACAGCTTACACCATTGGGCTATCAGTGCAGCAGCTCATGATTTGCATTATGGTGTATTTACGACGTCTTGGCAAATGAGAGACTGACAAATTGTTTTGCAATGAAAGCATAAAATATACAGAACATTGTGGAATGCAGACAATATAAGGAGACACCCTCCAGTCTCCAAGGACTTGCATTTTTTTTATTGCTTACAATGTTTTTTCTAATTTCAGCACTGATGCAGTGTTTCATCTGGGGAAGTGTTTTTTCCTTCTGCTTCATACAAAGCACTCAGCAACACTCTGAGACCGATACCACTTGTGCTTGTCAAGTGAAGTAAAGAAAATGCAGACTGCTGTGTTACAGAGGCTGGAAGCTTTCTTAGGGGCTAAACTCAAAGACTGAAAGATTCATCCTGCAAAAAGAACGGCACGGTACGTATTCAAAGAGGTAATGTCAAGGAAGATTCAGGTTAGACTTTAGGTAAAGGTCTGCAGAAATCAAGATAGAAACATTTTACAAGGGAAGTTGTGGAATACCCATCACGGTCTTAAATAAATAAATAAATAAAATCTCCCACAAAACACAACCATCATGAATCTAAAAGTAAAGACAAAATGTAGACTTGATTCTTTGCTGAGGATGCACCAGAGGACCTGTCACAGCCTCTCACAATTCTGCTTTCAGGATCAGACCTTGAACTGGTGCTGAATTCTTCGCATTTGGGTGGACTATACAGGGCTGTCCATTGGTACTGACTTGTGTTTACCTCCCTATGGTAGGAATGGGGCTTTAACTGCTTGACAGTCCTGATACTCAGCAATACCGTGTCAATCTTGTGTTTACTAAAATTTCAGACAAAGTAATGTCTTTCAAATACACTTAAGAGATAGATTACTAAAAAAAAATTATTAGATGTTGCCAAGTTTCGAAGTTCAGCTGTTCTGGAATGATGTGTTTAAAAAGAGTGGTGTGTGGCACCAGTTTACTGTGCAGAGAAAGATGATTTTTTTCAACTTCTGTCTTTCAAAAACAAGCAAAGAACACGAAAAATGGTTTTTCTTTAGCTTGTTACAAGTAATAATTAAATAAACTTTCCACTAAGATAACATATGGAAAACTCTGATTCCACAGAGAAAATAAATCTGGAAAGGTATGGATTAGTGAAAAGGAAGATAAAGATGAAAGTAGCTTTGTAAGTAAATGTTATAATATAAAACATAGTAACATAATACTATTCTTTCTGTCATCTTTTTACACGCTAGTAAAGCCTTATTGCCTATTTCTGTGGCCCTCTCTTTCATGGGTTCTTCAGTACTCCATGCTGCAATATGCAGTCATCTGCAATACTTGTGGGACTGGCCTCTCCCAAGACACCCACTGTGGGTTGTTCCCTAACTACTGATTTCTACTATTGCAATGGCACAAAGAATTCTGTGTTTTGACATGGAAATCATTATCACTCTAAAAATGAATTACAGTATTCATCCAATGATAAAATGACATTACGGAAGCAGCTCTTCTGCTGATGTGGTGACTACAGAGTTGCTTGACATTATTCTGGTAACAAAATTTGACTGGATATGTGTTTTGACATCCAGGAAACAGCGACACTGATGGAAACTGATGGACCCAATGTCAAAAGAAGAAAAACTAGCTGCAGGAGGACCCCCAGAAAATTAATAGGTGGATTGTAAAAAATCTCTTTCCCAAAGAGCAAAGTCAATAAACAGAAAACTGAAAAAACAGAAAGGCAAAGACAGACTGATTTTTATGTTTGTTTCTTATAAAAATAACAAAGAGATACTGAGAGGAATTTTAATGCTCAGTAGATGCAGGCTGAGGAAGGAGTAGTTAGTTTTAACTCGAATAGTTGACATTCAATATTCATATTTCTGTTTCTGCTACAGCCTTCAAGAATAACTGTGCTGATAATGTGGAGTACATCATTATTAAGCATCCTTTATCTTATCCACACTTTTAAACTTTCTCTTTAATCTCCACCATAAACATGTTCCAGAATACTGTGAACAAAATGCCATCCTCAGGAGGACTGGCATTTGTAGACATTTTTTGTTGTGGACATTTCATTGCAAAAGCTAGGACCTTTTCTTACTTCCCTCAAGAGCGTTTGTAAACACATCTGCTTTCACATTTATAAAGTGTATTTATAGATAATCTCCCAAATCTCCAAGAAAAAAAAAAATTAAAAAATCTGGTTTTGGACTCAACCAGAAACACACCCTTTCACATTTCATCCATTTTGAACTGAGCATTTGTATGTATAATAGATTGGTCACTTTTCCCTGTCATTGAGTGATAATATGTCATAGGTAAAGGACTTACGACAGGGCTTAAGGCAGAACTGCCTTAAATAATGCAGTGCTGAGAATTCAGTATTAGCACAGTCAACAACCTCCTCTTCTCCAAGTAAATGATAACATTTACATTTTTTGCTACCTGCTGACATCATGTCTCCCTTTGCACTGACTCCAGTATCAGATTATTTCTAAAGTCAGTCAGAAAGACTTCACTGTTCTGATGTTTTTGAGCAGTCTGTGAAGTCCCTGACCAGCAGATTTTAGAAGCTGGGACACTGGTGTAGCTAGTATCATTGGTGTAGCTAATGTCATTATATACTTACTGTTCTCTTATATCCTTCTGTAGGCATCTACTCTGTTGGACATACAATACGTATTGGACCTTTGGCTTGCTCCAGAATAGCCATTCCTATGCAAAAAAACCCTTGCAAACAAACCCCAAAGAGTCATCCAAAATACTAAGAAACAATTTTGTTAGCAAGAAACGATCCTGAAATCAAAATACTGAAAATCAACAAAAAGGAAAAAAGGAGTTTTTGTCAAAGTGACTTGGCTCCATTTTCCTTAGTTCTTGGCTAGAGCATTTCCATTGATAGAGTTGCTAAGTGCATTCTATTTACAAATATAAACACTTGATTTTGATCAGAAAAAAATGCATCAGCACACTTGAACAGTGTCAATGATGACATAATTACACTCACAATTTCCTCTCTGTAACGATTTTTAAATGTCAGCAGTCATTTTTTGTCTAATTGTAGCCTGCATGTCAGCACTTCCTCTTAAAACAGCATGTTCCTCTCTGCTGGAATTTCACACCTCTCCACTCACTCACTTCACCAGTGAAGATAATGAAGATGATATAAGGCTCCAGGATATTTTCACTCCTGTGCTGTTTTACCATTTAACATCAAGCAGGCAGAACAAGGACTATTTTTCTTTTTTTAAAGTACAATGTTTGATCAGTGAGGGTCTAAAGAATTATTTGATTTTAATGAACATATCAAAAAGTAGTCTTTGTTTTTCTGGCTCCTACTGGTGCTTTGCTAATAACTTGTTTGAAAGCAGGGGCTCGTGATAAAAATATTTTCACACATCTATACTGTAAACTAACTTACTCACTAGAGAAGAGGCTTACCTTGCAATGCCAGACAGTCTCTTTTATCAGTTCAGTGTTTAACACGCAAAAGCGGGTGACCCTGTCTCGGGTCTCAGCAAAGGCAGCCTCTTTAGAGATGTTATCACTACCATCTCATGGTATGACCTAGAAAGTCACTTTTGAAATATTATTTTGCATGGTTCCAGGCCTCCAGAGCCCACAGCATAACAAATAGGTGCATCTGGAGTTCATCTCAGAGCTCTCTTCCTCCTTCCATAGATCACAGATCACATCATCAAGTCTATGGAAGTGTATCACCTGTGCAATGGACTGGAAGCTCTGCATTGAGGTTAGCAGCAAACATTTTCCACTAATCTGAACATACACTGGAATTGGAAATAGGGGCCAAAGAGGCCTCCTTCAATCCAATTTGCTTACAGCTCATCTTCATCTTGCTGATGATGCTTAACTCTAGGGTTTAGGAGATAAAGCTTATAATTTACCGGCCCATTTAGTATCAAAATAGGTGAAGAGCCATAAAGAATGCATACTCTGAAATCAAATCATGAAATGATGTTGAGATGTCTGATAAAAAAAAAAAGAGAAGATTGAGTATCTCTGATTACAAATTCACCCACACAGAGAAATATCAACCCTACTTATACATCTGAATGGGTCCCCAAAAGATAGACGAATGGATGAACTGAATAGATAAGGTGTAGGTGGGGGGTGGGAGCACATTTTCTAAAACCCACAATAACATTTATTATGAGTCTTTGTGACATTACCAACACATGTGACACGTATACAGTTGTGTGTGTGTATGTGCCCATAGGCACATGGAGGATTGTGGAGGCAACACAAATGCTGACCTGGTTCTCTTTATGGTTTATGCTACATTTTGTCCCCTACACTTCAACTTTTCCTTTTTGACTAAACTAATGCCTCAGAAATCTTCTGGAGCTGGTGGATAGGGCAAGAATTTTTTAACAATTGCATTCTACACACCTGTAAGATGTATGAATGAGTAGAGACAATCTGAAGAGAGAGGCTTCCAGGGGACCTCACTGCAGAGGGATGTCCCCAAGGACCATTTCATTAAGGAAACAAAGCAATCCAAACAAACTAACAGCCCAGCAATCAAGGGAAAAGAAACAGAAGTCTTTGAATACTTCTAGCAGAATGTGAATGCTGAAGCCAGAGGAAGACCTGCCATGGGGAATAGAGTGGGTGCAGCTAGCTTGCCTGTATACACCCTTGAGAGAACAGGGATCAAGAACTAGAAATACTAAAAGCTAAAAGACTGTGCAAGAGCTGAACCTAGAGTACAGAGACACACTGATGTAGAACTTTCCTACTCTCCTACCCTTTCCTTTCCTACTTTATTACCAAAGAGAAAAGTAGGAGATATTAAAACTAACTCTAAATTGGATGGAATATACTCGTAGGGAAATTGGCTACACTGAAACTTTACTGCAAAACTTCCTTTCCCTGTGAGCAGGCTCCACTTCTATGCACTGCACTACAAAAAAGATCAACACCGCCTCGCCACATTGCTCAGCTAAAGCTAAATTGAGAAAAGGCAAGGCAAGGCAAGAGCCATTCCTGGAGTCTTCTGCAGTTCCAGGTGGCTTGTTGAAGGCAGTGGAAAGCATTTTCTTAAGGCTAATAAGGTAAAGAGGCTACTTTGAAGAGCAGGTCCATCTGTTTCCATAGAAAAGCAAAAAAGACATTTACACATCAGTTTGACTCTTCAGGTATAGCTGCAGAGGACAATGCAAACCCCACACAGACTAATTCTCACCCCGACTAGGCGTTCTGGGGTTTGTTGACGAGTCTCCGTATTTTGGTTTGAACCTCAAGCTTTTTAATGAACTACAAAAGGCAAGTTGCCTTTCAACCCCCCCAATATTTGAACATGGGCAAATTTACAAAAGGAAAGGGAAAATGGAGTTTTCCATTTCAATGGACCAAAAGTATAGGATTATTCATGTTACACATAGAGATTAAGTTTCTGTTTTACAACATTACAGTCAAGCATTCCTATAGCTTCAGACAAATAAATAAATGCTGCTGAGAGAATGACAAGTTGTTCATTTAGTGTCTCATGGTGGTAGGTTCAGCCTGTAGGAGTACAGAAACATTTCCCATACCAACTGAAATGGGTTTATAGCTTTTTAAAATAAGACTGTTATGGACTGTGCTGTTTGGCAGATTATTCATAATTCAATCACTGCATATAGGACAGGAACGTCTGCTGCATCTGAAGGTGCCTGACATCTCTTAAAATCATGCCAAAAGTATTTCAAGTTGGCCTCCCAGAAAATGGTGCACATTAAGTTAGAGACCACATCCGAAAACTTCAGTTGATTTGCTTCATATGAACTCGAATTGAACCTCAACCTGACAAAACAGGGCATATTGAAACATGAAGACATATGAATGGTAACCATGACAACAAGACTTCCAAAAAAATGTAAGCATAGCCATCATTTATATATACCATGAGGGATAATACATTATTTCATACACTTAATTAATATCAATTCATACTGTGTGCATTACTTTACTTTTCATCAGCAAAACTGTACATTCTGCAGGTCTTCTTATTAATTTACCTTTGATATTTTCTTGCTACTCTGACAATGTGTATACAAAATTAAGTGGGTCTAAATGTTCCAAGTTTTAGGTTTGGATACAGTATGGTCTCAAAATGTTGTCTCCTTTTTAAAAAGTCTTTCTTTTGGTAAAATTTGGTGCTGTAACTACAGGTTGTGTTCTACTGAGCCATAATATCGGTTATAGCATTTTCACCTCTTTTTTTTTTGTGTGACAAAAAGTGACATTTTTTGATTGCTTTATTTTAGGAAGGGAGCTACCAATTTTTCAAATAGCTTGTTATATTAAATGAGACTTTATTCTATCTAGATGTCTGTTATTTTTCAGTCCTTAGACTAAAGGACTATTCTTCAGGTTGGATCCTTGTCAACACTGAAGTAAAATGCTTTATGTCTCAATTTTATAACCCATTTCACCCCAACCAGGTGCATTTTTAATCCCCTTTTCTCTAAGTTGAGAAATACAGCCCCTTCCATCACTTTGGACAGAAATATGTTTAGTTTATTTTGAACCAGCCTGCCAAGGGGCATTTTCCTAAATGAGGATTTTCTAATCTTTAATTAGTATCACAAATACTTTTGCTGCCTGCACATTCCTCCAGTGAAAGGTTGTATAGAGCGAGTCACTGAATTCTCCATGTCCTGTGGGACTATGTGAGGAGCTACAAGAATCCCCTTTCACACAGTGAACAAAAGCCAAATTCTTGGGGTTTTCATTTGTGGGGGGGTTTTTTAGGTCTGAAATGCTAAAACTATAGGTGTGATACTGAGGACTGAATACTGACGATCTGGCCTTGTTGGGTGGTATCAGGGTAAGGCTATGAGATTGCATTTCTGGCCTCTTATATATTTACTTAATAGCACAGGTACAGTATTTACGATTTCTTTGGAGGCCTAATGAATTGCAAATACAATGTCCTTTCCCCTAGCAAGACCAGAGCATAAATAGCTTAGGTACTATCAATCAGAAGCACTACACATATATATGTATAAAAAAAATTATTTATGTCTTTTTATGTGTGTGTGTATACATATATATTTATATATATAAAAAATGTAGTCCACTGACAATGCGCCTTAATCCATCACCTAGTCTGATATATGTCTTTGGGATAAGCTACTTTTATTATATAGCATATTTAAGCGATAGCTAAGGCAGCCGTAGAGTACAAAAATCTCTACTTTTGTGCTAGTAATACATATCATTCTTAGTTCATCTGTTACAAGCGATGTTAAAGTTTCTCTAACTAGATCTGCAATCATACTTTTTAATCCGCTCTATGCTTTGGGAACTAGACCTGGCTCGTGTCTGGCCTGTCCTCAATAGCTGTGCTTGCAGTCTCAGAATAGTTATTTAAGGGAAGCTTACCCATCCTGCAGGGAGAAAGCTTAAATGTGATCTGGTGTTTAATTTGTCTTGACTTCCCCTGTCTGAAGAAACTGGTTGGCTTCTCCCAGGCTAAAGCCAGAGTGTAAGCTAACACATAAGTAGTATGGATAAAAAGGGTGCCAGGGTTTGACTGTAAACTGCTGTCCAACTTAGCAAAATTGTATAGATATTATTATAACAAATTGCATAAGGTTGTAAAGAGATCTCCAAAACTTGAATTTGTAAGCTCTCCTGGTCTTAAACACAGGGCTCTACTTCCTGCCTTTTCAAAGTAAAGAATTTAAAAAAAGAAACTTTCCTTGCCCGTTCCACTTGCCTATTCCAAGGTACATGTCCTTTAGGTTGGATTAATTCTCAGCAAAAGGACTGACCTATAGGCAGCAGTTGTTAGGCGTATGAGTGACAGCTGAAGTGATGGCGGCATCTGCCTTTTAGTGATTCTTTTCAGTCTAAATTTTCTTTTTCTTAGTGTGTGGAACCCTGTTCTACTTTGGGGACAGCAGGAA
>NW_010509630.1:156792-203564 GCF_000687285.1 Phaethon lepturus
TCCTATCTCCATCTGGATGCCCCTTCCTTTCTTTATCTGGCACTTATTGCGTGGACGGTACTAAAAGCTACCACAAGCCAGCACTAAGGGCACAAATGCACCTCGTTAATTGTTCTAGCAAGGAGAAATTCAAGAGCAGTGACACCCTGGAGGCTTTAACAGCCAGAAGAATCATGGCATGAGCAATAAAAACCTGTCAAGCCGTCCTCGGTGTGACCCTCCCTCTGGCTTTTCATTCAGCCTGGGCACTGGCCTTGGGCTCTCTCTGGCCATGTACTACTGCAGTGGCAACAGTTCGGGCCTGCTGCTGGCACCGTGTTTCCTGCAGTCGGCTTCTGTAACCAAAGCCCATTCAGGCCGCTGAGCAGAAGTCCAGCCTGGAATCGGCCATAGCATTGCTACGTCTTCAGGTGTCACCAACACCAACTGAAGCGGCAAGCAAGGCCCTTTCATAGCTATCTAGTGCCATCATACCCCTTCCATCTTACCTGCAGTTGGCGCAGTAAAACTTGACATTAAGAGCAATGTTAGCTGTGATTTGTGTTGCTGGGATGCTGTAAAATCTTTAGCAAAATGGGATATATAGAAACAGCAGCACGTGCTGAGACACCCTCCCCTCCCAAGCAAGACAATACCTCCACATTGCAGAGAAAAACCCTGAGTTACCAGCTCAATTGTGGAAGGTATCGCCATGGGTGGCTCTGTGCCTGTACCGTCTAGGATCCACACTAGCTGGGTTAGTGCAAAATCCAAGCTCTCTGCAGTAATATTTAAATTCTGGTTTGTAGAGAATAGGGAAACGTGAGGCTCCCTGTCTTACAGTCCTTTGTGAAAAGTTACTCCTTCCCCAAATGCTTAGGCTCTTTAGGACACAAGGAACAAGCTGACTTATTTCTCCAGTAAATTGGGAAAACACATCCTTTACGGCTGCAGACGATCCTAAATGAAGCACAGCTGGGTGGCTGCCAGCAAAGCCTTAGTATAGTAGTTGGCTAGGGAACAAGGATGCCCTGGCAACCACGCGTTAGCAAGGATGCTGCATAATCTTTAACAAACTGTTGTGAGCTAAGGGTGGAGGTGGGGGCCAGTCTGCTTCCCAAAGATTTACATAGGAGCTGCTGCCCAGGAGAAAGGTGAGCACTCTCCATTGATGGAGAACAATGCTGGAGCCTCAGACTTTTAAGGCTAAAGAGCCTTCAACAATTTTGCAGGTGCACTTACTCTTTCTTGTATCTGCTTGAAGTCACAAAATGCAAAAAACTGCCTTGCCATCACTGGATGGAAGATCTAAGGGAAGGTCATGCAGGCTCCTTTTGAAAATAAGAAAAATTAAAGCTTACAGAGAGAAGGGGGTGGGGGGGGGAAGCTGAGTTATGAACTGTAATTGCTTTAGACTGCACCGACATCTGTTTGATCCCTGATTTAGTTTTGTAGCTTCAGTCTCTTCCTTTATGTAGCTGAGTGTGCACTGGTGTAATGGTAGTTAAGAAATAGTTATAGGTTTATCATAGGTACTGATGGTTTCTCTTGCTCTCGTAAAAAGCTAGATCAGGTCACTTCTTATATGCTGAGGAAGCAAGGTAAGTTCTCTTCATACAACTGCTACACATCATTTGATGACCTCACCCTATGGTAAAGGTTTTAATGCTTTCATAAACCTAAACCTCTGAGGAAGACAACAGGGGAGAGACCATTGTCTTAAATAAACCTGCAGAATACCACTGGTGCTACAGCTATTAACTGAGGCCTTGTGAGCATGTTCATTAATTCTGCCTGCTAACGACAGCCCAAAATCTACACCAGCTCTTTGTGAGGTGCAGGTGACATCTGGTGACTTCCACCACCCTGCACATGCATTCAGCTGGAGATTCCTCTTCCAAACTTTCATGCGATAGGAGCGGCCGCTGCTAAAGAGCAAATGTGCTTAACGTCACAAGTAACTACAGTTCATTGGGCATGGAATAAACTCAGGGGCAGATCTCATGAATTTCACAAAGATGGTGTAAATCTCATTATTTCACAGTATTAGTTAATATTTATGAAGTATTTTAAATTCCTAAAGGAATCATTATAAAGTTGCTATATACATTATTATTGCTATAACTGATGGGAACAATATTGTGTTTTATAATCTACACAAATGCTAATACTGTTTTGTTTCTTAAGAGTACTTATGTGCTTCATAGAATTTCTTGTGTGTTTTTTCTCTGTGTCCTCTGATCTACAGGAACCTTATAATGATATGAAACACTGATGTTTTGGGATTGGTTTTTACTGTCTTTTTTTTTTTTTTTTCACGCAGACTTCTATGGAAGGTTTGCTAATGGCATATGTGTGTGCTTGAATTAAACCCTTTAATGCTAGGGGAGGAGATCAGTTTGACATGGAATTCAGCTGCTGCTGTTTTCGTAAGGAGAAAAGGCCTGCTGGATTTAAGAGTGTTGGAGTGTATCTGGTTGACTGAACTGTTTCCTCAAGGAAGTATTCATTCAGTCAATGTCCTGAAGGGTTAAGAAAACAGAAACCCATAGTTTTACTGAGTTGTTGTTATGTACGTTGCCAAGGGAACTGTAGCTGGAATGTTTAAATGTGCTGTTTCTCCCCAAACCCACAGGAGTGGAGCTTGAGTGTCTTGTGTGCCCTAATCCTTGCAATTAGCTTCTATGTGGTGGGGGGCTTATAGCGCTGAATCAGACTAAATACTTATTAGTGATCGTAGGTAACGTTCCCACCATGCTGGATGGACTGAGTTTAGCATCATACTCATTATTTATGTGAATCACAACCAAAAGCAGAAAAGGGAGTATATTAACAGCCTCTGTTATTGCTTCTCCCTGAACTCCATGGACCTCTTTTAGTAACACACCTTATAGAAATTCATGATCTCCAAGGACCTCTCCTTAAGACTTAGGTAAGAGAAGTCATGAGGTTGATTGATCTTGACTCAGATCTTTAGTACCTGTATTGTCTTGCCTCACATGAGATTTAACTTTGCTTCATTAGTGTAAACTGGAGGAAGTTCTATTGAAACTGACTGTTTCAACAGAGGAGGCAAATTTTAGCCTTGTTTCCATTTTAATGGTTAGGCTCTTGCACTGCAAACGGATCAGCCCACAGAAAACCTAATCAATTGCTATGAAAAAAATACATATCTATATATATCTGTAGAGGTCAATTGTGACTTAGATTTTTCAAGAAGCGGGGAACAAGAACAAGTCCAAACCCTCGCAAAGCCTTCCATCGTGCCATCACTCTCAAACACTAGGCCTGTTCTACCACCATGCTTTTTTCATGAGCAGCTGGCAGCACCCAGTTGAGTCAAAACTAGCTGAGCAGCACTCAACCCCTGGTTGAGTCAAACGTTTTTCCAAGCATGAACTGACCCACACTTTGACTGATTTATGTATTTCTTCTGGTATGTGGGAAGACCTGCATTCAAGGAATGTATTCAGTTTTGTATTTGTACCTCCTCCTATCACTCAACATACGGTTTTTAATACACTCCAAGATAATTCTGTCTTAATATAATTTGAGGCAATCCTTGTTCCAATGGACACAGAAAACATAGATTACCTCCTTCTTTTCAGCTGCCCTTCAAAGCGCTTGAAAGCCCAATGCTTTCCCAAGACATGGTTTCTAAACACCTGAAGATTCTTGTTGCCTTCTACGGCTCCTAAGCAGGACCCACATCTTGAGCTATGGCTCCTAAGACAGATAAAGATTTCCATCTTCTCAGTGCTGGGGCAGATTACACACATTTTATCCATGAAAGTCCTGTGTATACATCCTACTGTCAAGTTTCCTTTTTTGTTCCTGCCTCAGTATGAAATCATTGACCAACAGGCTTGCTTTCTGCATCCAGATAAAACAGTAAACTTGCTTACTCTTTAGCACATCCCGGGGTCCAGTTGTCCAAATGGGGAGTCATCTGAACTGCAAAAAAAGGAGGGACATTGATTCACACTCAGGTCTTCTACAGGCAATGATCTCAAAACTTCTTTCAAGCTCTTAGATTCATAAAAAGTAGGAAACCAGACCCACGTGATCAGTAATAGTAAAATCCTGGGGATTCAATGCTTCCATCAGTGGTCAGAGGCCAGGCGTCCTATTTCTACTATGGTCAGAAAAGGCAGACAGGGCTGAAGCTAGCTTGGGCATGTTGACAGCTCTTATTTCCCAACTGTGATGAATCTGGTGATTTAAAATAAAAGAACAAAGAAGTAAAGGCCAGATCTTGATTAATGATTTCTATGGCTCTTTTATTCTGTGTCTTTTGATACTGTGATGCACAGAAGGGCAACTCACAAAGTGTTCATTTTTTGGTTTATTCTATTACCTATTTTTGTGCTTCATGAAACTCCTGCACAGGTTAGTTTGACCAGTCATTTCTGCACGCCTCTGAAAGCATAATGTAGGCCTGGACTGAGGTGCCTTGGCAGAAGCTGAACATGGCTTGCCTGCAATCCCCTTGGCTCAGGTTTGTACTTCATCACCAAGATTTATCTAAGTTTTTATTTAAAGTAGTCTCTTAGAAGTCTCTTTAGATATCTAAAGTCTTCTAAACCGAACGCAAAACACAAGCTCTGATACGAGCCGAGTCCACTATGTAAAAGACAAAGAACCTATAAAAAGCTGGGGGAAAGTGTAACCAAAGCCCTGCACTCCTCAGAAGAGTTAATGCTGCAATGGGTGCTAAACTCCAGAGCTCTAACAATACACAGGGCACTCCTTATGTCTTTCTTTTTCTTGCCATTCACAGCCATAAGATAAGGATGAGCAAAAATCTTCCTTTTTCCTTTGGCAGTGCTTCTTTTTGTCGTTCACAAAGTTTGTTTTTCTCTTGAGTTTTCTGGGAGTTTTTATTTCCTCTCAGAGTGTGGAGCAGAAAGCTGTTCTCGTCTGCAAGTTATGCGCCCCTTACAGTGCCCCTTAGTTACACAGCACAAGGAAAAGAGAAACAGAATCCATGGCATCGTGCAGAAATGCTGCACTATATAGTTTGCCCTGGTTAAACATTCCCAGAAAGGGAATAACACAACCCTGTAGAGCTCTTGAATGTCTTTTGGCCATTGCGCCACAGAGGATGCAGGCGTTTAGGGTTAAAGTGAAACAGCGCTGGATTCTGGGCAAGTTGGTTTTCAGATCTCAGCTACAGAGATTAGACTTAGTTCCCGTTTGTATTATGACAACGCCATCTCCTCCATACCTGAAATAAGTGGTATCTGGAGCCCTGAAAAGCAATACTTAAGAGCTGTAGGGGAATTTCCGTTTGATTTAGCCGCATGCCCCAGTCTTCACCCACCTTTTTTGATCTTTGTCCAAACAACTTAAAGTATGCCTACAAAATAACGCCGAAAGTCTTGTGTGTACAGATTTTTTGTAATACGTAATTCTGTCATTTTTCGCCTTATGTTCCAGATATTCAGGGAAATGTCAAACTGGAAACCAAAAAATGGTAATTTAATACCATTTTTTAAACCTTGCAAGAGGCAAGGGTTGCCTTTTCTGATCAAGTTTGGGATGATCTCACTGTCTCCTCAGTACCCATCTTTAATTCACTTTATCTTGCTCTAAAATCTTTTGGTGAGGGAAGCTGAGCACTGAATCTAGTCAGCTCCTTACAGCTGCTGGGGTTTTCTGAATTATACCTCAGTGCATTCATGGCTAGTCATCCCTAATCTAATGACAGAACGGATCAAACCACTGGATCTAAATAGCAGCTTACATGAAATCTGAATGTGCATCTGAAGTTTTTGACTTGTGTCAGCTCCTTTTTCTTTGCTGCTAATATTTGAACCTTGCCCATTCCTATACATACGCTTTAAAGATGCACCTTCAAGATCAAACACTTTATCTGCTTATAGTTATACTTCTCCTTAAAGCATCATGCACTCTTTAAAGTTGCAAGGACCTTTGAAAACTAACATGCCTATCACAGGCAAAGTCCATGCAAAATGCTGGATGGTAGAGCAGGTTTTGTTTGTGCATAAAATCATCGGCGACTGGAAGGCAACAAGATTTTAACAGCATAAACAAGAGAACAACAAACGCTATCCATTAAAAGCGCACACTGTAATTACATGGTAGCAGAAAACATGTTCCCACAGCAAATGTACTATTAGTTAACAGAAAAGCCCTTTTCTGATTGGTAAATAATATTATTGTAAACTATGAATTATGGTTTAATCTGCTGTTCTGCCAATTGATAACCTTCCTTCTGTTATGTTCAATTAATTAGTTATTGGAAATACACCGAGGCAAGCATTTATACAACGTATCAAACCTCTCGGCACAGTCAGGTGCTGGGGATGCTGGCATACATCCTCCTTTTCTGCCAGGCTGTAGCTACGCAGAACAACCAGCACCACAGAAGAACCCCCGGCCTCTGGTTAGCCCCTGCAGTTTTACACTAGGATTTGTTCAGTTGATATAAAATGGTAACTCGGGCAGTCCAAGTCAACACTATAGGAGGCCTCTATAGGGGGAAACCCAAACCCTAAACGTGCTCCCCAGAGCCTCCCCTGTCAGGTTCAAAGAATGCAATTTTAACTGTCCCTAAGATGAACCCCCCCCAACTTTTAGAGAGGCCACTCTGCTCACAAAACCTAGTCCCTTCCCTGCAGGCATTCAGGATCCTTTGAAATGGAAAATTTATGCTGTACTGAAATAGTTCATACTGTAATAAACAACTAGTGCCATCGTTCTGCTGCTATCCAGAGTGCAACTAAACCTGAACCTCGTGTGAGTACGCCATTTGGGGTGGGGAGGGGGGGCAGGCGCCTCGCTCCCATATAGTCTTTCCTCATGCAGCAGGGTTTACTGCCTAGTCCCCTCCTCTCTCTCTAGTGAAAACCCTCCTCTCCCTCCCCACATTTCCGTGGGGCACGGGAGCTTGAGGGTGATTATATAACTTACAGGTCAATTTGTTGTTTGGGCAGAAGCACTGCAAGAATGTGGTATGTTGGCTGAAGCGGTTTGTTTGCTTAAGTTCTCAGAGTTCAGTGAGGTCATTTTCTCATCTTCCCTGTGTTTTCTGTATTTTCCACAGACCTGCCAGCCTCAAACAACACCCTCTTTCTTCGCATTAGAAATGGAAACACGTCCTCTGCAGGAATTTTCCACTTAATAGCTCCGGCTTTCCTACCGGGGGCCTCAGTGCACCACCACTGCAATGCTGTATTTCTTTCCACTGCAGTTTGACATTTTGCAGCCAGAACAACGAGCGGCATTCACTCCATCCCGATTTTTGAAAAACCTATCTCTATAGGCACACAGAACGCACCCCGTGCGGCCATCACCAGGGGGAAATGGCAAAGGTATTTAAACATCATTACATGTCACTGTGGATCTGACATTGTCTAGTAACAATGATCTTTTATACAGTTGCTTTTCCTTACACCTCATTCCTCCCCCTCCAAGCCTTTATACGCACACGCAGACACCAGAGCCTCTGCCCTGCTCTCCCATTACCAGCAGTCTCATGTTCTGCATTTATTGTGATTCTTTGCCTTTGCGAATTATTTCCTTTGCGTAATATTTGCAAACCGTGTATCGGGTCCTGACGCTGTGAGGTGCAGAAATGCAGATTGCAGATAATCTGAGCAGTAAACACGGAGCCTGCTTTAAAATGCGCAGAGTGACCCGTCTGAAAGCCGCAACATTTGCAAACTGTTTACTGCTGAGATGCAATGATGTCGTCTGAAATGCAGCAGCCTGAAGATCGGAGCAAAATGGGGTCTCAGACACTCGGTCAAGCACAACCTGTAATTTTTTTATTTGTTGTTTGGGTTGTGCTTTTTTTTTAAAGCTAGAGCTGTATTATAAATTATTAAAAGCTAATTTCCAATTATGCCTTTGCCGTGTCTATGAAGTATTTTTTGATTCCTTTACAGGAAGATAAATGCATGGCAGTAAACCTTGTTTATTGCTAGAAGGAAGGTTTCCCCTGTCTGCGCAGTGGTAGAGTCTCAGACAGCAAGGTCCCAGTAGGTCAGACTGGCACATTGAATTGCGTATCAAATGAAACTGGTATTCTGGAAAAAGGGTGGAAAGAGGAAGAGGGGTGTTAGAAAGGAGCTTGCTCAGGCCAGGAGGGTGGGCCACTGAAAAACAAGGGAAAAAAAATAGGACTGATGATTTGCAGGACACCTAGGGTATTTCTTTCAGGGGGTATTACTTCCACTTTTAACCAGGAACAAGAGCTGGTAGAACAAAAAGCGGCAGGAGCTGACAGCTTTGTGCTGATCAAAGGGACGTAGCTTTGAATGCCTGCCTTTGCTAGCTATTTATTAGAAAGAGAGAAGGGCTCCTTTGCCATTCTACTTGGGAGAGAAGGGATTAAAGATCAAAAAAGGAGGGGGACTGGCCTGACTTCTTTGTTCAGAAAATAGTCTCTTTTTTTTTGTGTGTGTGTGTGCGCCATGCTGTCCACTGTAAGACAAAAACACCCTTTTTTTTTATAGCATTGCTGCCTGCCTTTTCCTCAATGAGTAAAATTTCTGGTGATGAACAATTCCAGTAGCATCTTTTTTTTTTTTTTTTAAATGTAAAGAAGTCCCCCTTTGGGAAACTTAGTTAACTGTCTTTTAGCCTGATTAACCTAGGAAATAAAGTTTAAATGCACTGCTGGGATTCTATTAGGATCATCAGTTCATATAGGTAACAGTGAAAGATGTTAAAATGCACTTCACTGGTGCAAGTGATCTCATGTTGTAAAAATGATTATCCCCAGCAGAACAGGGAAGGATTAAGGGGCCATGTCTACATCTGGGAAACTCCGTGTTTTATTAGCATTAATACATGTATTAATCACACGCACAAAAAAGGCCCATCAGGATGGTGGCAAGTGGCACAGTGCATTAAACCTACTCTCTTAAGTCAGTGAAATGCGATCGTCTTTATTCCTAGAATTGCAATAGAGCTGTTAAGCGGTCTGAATGAAATTGGGGAAAGCCTGCTTGTATGACTGTGGATCATTGTGGATTACCTGTCATGGGAAAAGAAAGACTCTTACCAAAATAAGACACTCCCATTGCAGAGAGTGTGAAGTGTGGGGTAAATTTGGTATTCTAGCTCTAAGTCAGTTGAACTGCACTGCGTATGAGTTTGATCACAGTGGCCTAACTGCTCATTTATGTTCTCATTTCTGTTAAGTGGATCAGAAAGGGAAAGCCTAACCACATCCCATGCTCCCTCCTCTGCTCCTTCCTTCAGGTTGCTGCTTCCCAGCATGAGTGAGAGTAAGGCTAAATGGCTGTGCAAGCAAGGTTGGGGTAGACTCTGATAAAAATAAATGCTGTTGATCGGACACGTGAACAACTTACGTAGCCCATGAATACCGTGGGGTTTGACAGCAGCATTTTCCACACTTTCCTTCCATTTCCAGCCCTTAAATTTTGTTTCAGCTTGAGAGCAACCACAAGTATCAAAATGAAACATTGCCAAATATGTGGTGATTTTAAAACAACACTTTTTATAAGGTCTACTACGAGCGTTAGGTGAGCAAAACAAATACATGGTGACAATCTTTAGAGTCCTTTTTGATCTCCAACCTTCAGCACCACCGAAACAAATTTAAGTCCTTTAGTGGAGATAAGGAATGCAACTCTTGGAAGAAAAAGCCCTCCCATCTGTGCTGTAGCCTTCTTTCAGTTATGCTACTTCTGTTGACAATCACCATACTAGAGTAGCATATAGGAAAGTCTTGGTAAAAACTACTTTAGCACCATGACAGATGTGATAGTGAGACAAATTATTGACTTCATTGCTAAAAATATTATAGTTATACATGTTCAAATCCTGTCAAGCAGTTGCCTCTCTCATTCCCGTATTAAACACTTCTCTTCTAGTGGATATTTGGAATATTGTATATGTCTATCACCACAGCAGTGATATTTGTTACTTTGCTAATCAAAATGTCACCTGCCTATCAAGATATCCAGGATAAGCAGGACCGGGAACCTTCACTGAATCACGCGCAGGCTTTTTTCTGCCAGCAGATGTATTGCAAGAGGCACTTATGTCGATGTGGAATAGCAGCAGAAGTCAGCTTTCCTGGCTGCAAAGTTAAAGGAATTAACATTTGCCTCAAAAAGATATTTTAGTAATTGCTTCACAACATTAAGGGAACAGACGGACTATTAAACCAGTCAATCCCTGACAATGCAGGATTGTTCTTATTGTAACTAGTGTTTGCAAAGGACTTTGAAGATGAAGAGGACTCTGCAAATGTTAAGCATTGTAAGTACTATAGTATTTTCAACATGTTTAGCTAGGACACTCATCTGCCCTAAAAGCCTGAAAAAAATGTAACTGAGGGCCTAGTAAGTAGCCAGCTGACAAAAGAGACAGGAAATAGGGATGCTAGATAAGTGGAAAGCAAATTCTAAACAGGGAGGCAAAGAAGAAATGAAAAACCAAGCCTATAAGAATACAGCAAGTTTTTTAGAAGTGACACCATTATGACAAATGATCAACACTGTTACAAATATACTGTATTTCTCCACCCATCCCTGAGTAGATCTTAAGTACCCTTCACCGCCTTGGAGTCAGATTTCATGCCAAAATGTCTGTGTTACTAGTTTTGCAAGTGCTACCACTAATTGAAACCACATAATGTTGCCGATCTGAAATAATGCAGGCAGGGCATCCCTGCTGAAAAGCTACCCAGCAGGACAAACCCTTTGTTCTCTTTTAAAATGAACTAATTCAAGGGAAATGTTGTCTAAGTTACTACTCCTAAATGTATGCAGAATCTCCTTCGCACACTCCCCCCACTATAATTTTCCTGGTTAGCTATCAAAGGACTTTGCTATTCTTGTAAACTGCAAAAATGGTTTTAATATGCACACTTGCATTTCTAAGTATATAAATTTTGCTTTTGCAGGGATCTTACATGGCACATATTGTGATCACCTGTGGGTAGGGTAGGTAATTAGCAGAGTCCAAGACCTATTTAATTTCATTTATACCAGAGTAATTTAAACTAGGAGAATGATCACAGCCACAGTCCATAATTTAACTCCCTCCTTTCAAAGCTGTTTTAGAAATTATATTTTAGTTGAATGTTTTCAGGAAGCTTTTACACTACTTGTTTTCCTGAATCATGCAAGCTCTCGCCTTTCTAAGCTCCCCTCAACCCTGGCTGTTTGTCCTTCTGGGTAGCATCAGCCGCATTCCTTTAAGAAATTAGAAAGGATGCAGCTGTCATCGTTTTGTCACTCATAAACTCTAAGAGATGGAAAAAGTCTTAGGGAGGCAAGGGGGTCATATAATTTCTATTGAGAAATCAGGTTGTTCCCAAATACTTTCAGCAGTACTCTCACTTGACCAAAAAGAAAAGGGTAAAAGATGCACTTATATTACCAAGGTTTGGATTTCCAAGCGGAACACTGCGACATGTGTACATAAACATCACTTGCTACCTGGTTTGGAAAACCTCAAAAGCCACCCTCAGCACTTTTTGGGAAATAACTCATTATATAATTTCATTCTGAGCTTCATCATTGTTAAAAATTCTGGTGCTATAGCAATCATTTAACTGCATACATTAACACCAGCGGAATAGATAATATGGCTGTGGCCTTGACCAAAAGTGTCCAAATCAAAGCATGTTCACTGCCACAGTGAATGGAAAAACTGACCATAGCATATAACTGGTAGCAGGCAAATAACTCGGTCACTTGCAGCTTGACAACGAAGGCCTTGCTCACTGTGTGCCCCTTTTAAAAACGTCCTTTTGGACAGTGACTTTCAGATTTAGGAAGACTTTCAGGGATGTAAGGACTTACAGAATCCTTTTTTTTTTTTTCTTCTCTCTGAATAGATATGAGAAAAAGAAGTTCATTGTAATGTCAAGATTCCGGAAAAAGATTGTGCAGTTTTGCTATTGAAATTTTGATTGCAAAGTAGTAGACAAATAGGTTAGTGCTTGCTCTTCAGTATTCTCAAAGAGCTGGCCTTTACTGATGCTATTAGTATTCCCAGTTAATCATATACTCATCATACATGCATTACAATTTAAAATGAAATAACCTTATAAATTCCTACCAGTTTCTGTATGTCTGCTACAGCTTATACGCCACAGATCAAACTTTTAACTTTTATTCATGCTGGAAAATATTTTTGTATGTGTGAACTAAAAATTCTTATTTAAGTACATCAAATAATTTGGTACTTGCGAAAAATTCCTTCCTGACCATTGCTTATCTTGTTTGTGTGTATGGAAGCACAGATCTCAACAGTTACATCACTTTTAACTTAAACAGCTGGTGGCAGTCTAATTATTTATTTTCTTGAGTCCATGGCCCTTGGAGACACACATTTCCAGTCACTGGTTAGTCTCCGAGTAGTGGGAAACCTTTTGTGTAAATGGGACTTCAGAGGAGGAGGGAAGGGTTTCCTTTACAACAAGAAAAGTGTCTGTGGATTTTGTTTGAAGATACAATGTATGATTAATGAGTCTCTATTCACTGGAAAACAGTAACTCTCATTAAGTGAAATGAAAGTACACCAGGGTAAAATGCAGCCTAGCTGAAGAAAAGAACTGAGCCTAGTAAATCCAACCATCAGCCTTTTTTTCTGGGCAGTGAAAAGCTCAGATTTCCAGTGAAGCAGCCAGATATTTTGTTGTTTTCTATCTGCTGTATAGAAGATGGGTCCTGAGCTCTGCCAAAGGTTGCATGTTGCTTGTCTGGGCTAATGAGTGAGTTACCAAAATACAAGATTTATGACAGCAGTCAAGGAATTAATGAACAGAATTATGAGGGCTGAGGAAGCCTTTGCAAATCCCCAAAATAGAGAGAAATCTCTGCTTGAATCATCTTCTGTTGTGAATTGGTATGGCATCTGCTGCTACAAGTCTAAAAGCAGAATGAATAGACAAAGAGTTTCAGATGTACAAGCTATGCTTAATCACCAAATAATAACAAATAGGAACTCCTCAACAGCCCTCTGTGAGATCACGCTCAAATCAGCTACACATTCAAGTTTTAGAGCAACAATTTCCTCGCTTCTATTTATGGGAAAACTGTAGTATATATACCAGCCACAGAACTTTCTGCATCACATGACAGGGATGATTTTCTAATTGACTCACCCTCTATATTGCTTCATGCCTGGTCCCTTAGGAGCTTGCTTTCACTGCAGAGCTCAATGAAAAGCCCTTCTCAAGAGCACCTCCTGGCCAACTTTTGGGTGTAAAGAACAAAAAAATCAGCAGAACATTTCATGGTGCCTAAGAAAAATGTTTTGTCTGTGAGACTTTGTGTATTAATCCTAGCTGTATCTATCTGCTCACTGTGTTTTCATGACAAGCGGTGTCAGAAGAGCTGGAAGAGAGGTTGATGTTTATGTAGTATTTTTCACACTGAAATAATCCCAGCAGACATAGGCAAGTTATGAGTGTTGTCAGAGGGTGTTAAGTGTGCTTACTGGGTAAGCAGAATAGAGCAGTCAAGTTGTGGTTAATGATAATTCACATAAAGCACCAGACACCGAGAACTTGTTTGAGTGGGAGAATAGGAAAAACTTGGCCATAGACTCAGAGTATATCAGTATATCCCTAACTTTTTTCCTTCCTTTCCTTCTTTCCTCCCTCACCAAAACTCCCTCTTGGTTTGTGGAACAGAGTGTAGCAACCCAAATTTTACTTTTCATCTGCTCCTTAACGTGCCTTTCTCTCATTCAGCCAGGCATAAAATATTGCACTTTGCTGCATCAAGGATGAAGTGTTTTAGGAGTAGATGTCAAAGGTATTAGACACCTAAACAATACAGTTAAGATCACAGCAGGATTTTTCAAAGGTAAAAGCAGAAGGTACTCAAGGGGAATTATGAGCCCATCTGCTTTTTTAGCTGCCCCCGAGATTTAAAAGAAACAAGACGAAAAAACCCTGCTGTATTTCCTCAAGGGTCACTGGCCCAAGAGCCATTTCCAGGGAAGCAAGGCTGAGTCATTTAAGTTAAGAGGAAACCAGAATAGTAATTGGAAGCAGCGGAGCTTCTTTTACTATTTCAGAAGAGGTACCAGGGCCATTGGAGTTTATATGGTTTATTGTAGAACAAGATGTATCTCCTGGCACTTGGGGTCGAACCTCTCCAGCACATCTCAACAAGATTGCATCTGAGGCCCACAGATAGTATTGTGCTAGCAACCCACTTTACGTTCTGGGTATTAATAAAAATAAAAGTAAGGCTCCAAAAAACTCAGACCAGCAGCAATTCAAAAAATGCTTTTTGAGTTGCTGCCTGAAGTATCTCTGCCAAATAATTTGAGATTAATTAACACCATGCTATGGGTCTCTCCTGATGAAGCGATTCTATTTTGGATGGAGCTCTACTGTAGCCATTGAGAAAAAGAGTGTTTGGACATTTACCCAACGTATGGAGCAACTGGGTGCCTGGCTCCTTATCAGTGTTGATACCAATACATAGTCAGGCATTCAATACAGAGTCCTGGCCAGATACCCTGCTGCTCAGAATCACCCATAGCCTGGGGTTAAAAGTTTCTCAGAAAAGTAAAAGGCTCAAAGGAAGTTCTCTTACAACATGGGAGAGTGGTGTGGACATTCCTAGATTTTTCATTGCTGAGAAAGAGGAGAACTTTTTCTAATTTCTTGAATGTATAAATCACGCCTCTCTGCATTTCCACTACTTGGCTTTAAACAAACACAAACATAATACAAATTGATGCCTGAAAGGGAAAGAATATGCTTTTTAAAAGACTGAGTGAAAACAAATGTCAGTTTTGGGTCGACTGAAACATTTCATTCCACCCAAAAACAATTGTTCACACAAGTCTAAATAAAAGGTGCTAGAACTAAGCCATGAAAGCTATTGCCAGAAGCAGAGTTGAATCTGAATTACTCAGTGCTCCAAGGCTGCTTGACTATCTAGTGTTCAGTCACTAGAGAAGAAATAGGTATATTTTCAGTCGATGGGTATGAAAATTGCCTATCCTTCTGCTCTTTTTCTTCCCTACCTCCACTGCAGGTGGCTTCTCTACCATATACCATCCCACCCTCCCTCCCTGCTTTGAGCCACAATTAGCACATATTTTCATAATAAAAATAAGCCTCTCCCTCTGTCCTCCCAGCTGTGCTTCCCACCCAGATTCCTATTATGATTTAAGACAAGTACATGTGTTTAAAATCACAAAAAATATGTCTTTCTCCCCTCCTCAGCCTTGCTGCCTTATTCCACCCATCACCTCAGCTTCACTGAAATATCTCCTGGAGGGCTCCAGAGTTTCTGCTGAGCCAAATATGCCTCGACCATCCAATTTCTGCTTCAGAGCAACACGACCAGGGCACCGGGCAGCAACGGCGGGAGCCTCTGTCCCGCTTAAGACAGTCAGATGACATCGGCGCGAAAGGACAAGGCAGGCGGGATGGAGCCCCAAAGGGAGGGCAGAGGGATGAAGCCCTTTGTGAATCTACAGGGGTTTACACTGTGGAGCTTAGCTTGCCGACAAACAGGGTGCTGCAGGAGCACTCCTGCTTTGAACATTAGCTAGCGTGGAGAGTATATAGCACAGAGGGGAGGAAGAATATCCTACCTGGGCAGTTTTGCAGATATTGTGCTAGATGGATTAAAAAAAATATATGCCAAGGAAACCTAGCCATGCAGGAGCCCCTCCACTATTCTGCCAGACACGAGAGGCTTTCCATAGGTTGACATCGCATGTCCAGCATGATCCGGAAGTATGTCGGTTGGTTGGAAATACCGCAACTTTTTTTCCATTATGAGAATGATAGTTACATTCAACATCCTTCTCCATGCCTCAGAGCAGTTCCTCTGGAATGCAGCTGAGTCAGCAACTATTGAATACCTTAAGACACTCCAGAACAATCTTACTTAATATTTACAGTTTATCAATAAATACATCAGAAGTATTTGAAGAATGTATGTTTTCTGAGAGCGCTTTCTGTTCTGTTTCTGTTCAGTGTTGCATGATTGCCAAGTTGAACACTATGGTACCACCTCCTGACATCTGACCTAGGCTTTTTCAAACCAAAGCCTGCTTCGTGCTGCTCAGCCTTCACCATCTGAGCTTTTATTCAGCCTTCAGCTCACTGCTCCACGTGATCAACTGAAACTGAGTTTTCAGCCTTACTTCCCTTGGCCTTTTAATGGCAACTAGGGTAGCTACCCTGAAGATGAATGATGTTCTAGCTGAGTTAGTTGCAAGGTCCAAAACTGGCCTTGCTTGGGCGCTTCTCTGTAAAATTTCTCCCACAATGAAAAATGCTGAGGATGGTCTCATTTCAAGTGACTCCTCAACCAACAACCATGACCTGCCAGAAGTTGCAATGGTACTGGTTGCTTTAAATGAGCTTGGCAGACCAATGCAGAAAAAAGTTATTTTGTGCTCCCCTAACCCGGAGGACTGCATTAATAAGCACTGGGCTGTGGACATTGGCTTAGTTTGCTGCTGGTTAAAAGGGTGTATTTTGTACAAAATTGTTAGAGTTTCGTATTCTAGAGTTCCCTTTTCCCAGTGTCTTACAGAATACACAGAATTTCAGGCCTGGCTGATGAAGTATCCAATGTGCCCAGTGTGAGCCCTGTGAGCAGAGCAGCGCAGGTCCTGAACCCTGCCAAGCGCTCTGAGCCCTCAGGGTGAGCAGCCGAAGCAAGGGCCAGCTCACGGCTGCTGGGCACATGCCGAAATTGTACCCCGAGCCCTTGAGATGAGGACCCACCTGGCTTGCTCTGCCTGCTGCACGCGCCCAAGTTGAGCAACCACACTCCAGGGAGGTGCATCAGTCTTTCCTTTTTTAAAAAACAGGGCCTAGCTCAAAATAATTTTCTGCCACTAGGGAGGAAGTATTCAGCTCAGTTTTTACAATTACAACTAGTCATAAGGGCATTATCCAGCAAGCCAGAGGGAACATTTAAAGAACATATGGCTATCCTAATACATATATCACTATTCCATTGCCTGTTTTTGTCGCTCTGTGGATACCGTGGACAATTTATATTTATTTGGTCAGGCTTCTCCAGGCTGCAGAGCAATGGTAATAAGCTTGCCATAGGTAGGCACCACCTCCGTATGCTGAACAATTCATGACCTGTCTCCCCGTTTTTCCATTACATGATCTTACAGCCCGTCCACCAGCTTTGATGCCTGCACATCTACCAGAGTTCATTAGGAGAAGGACTGTTTGATCCTTAAAAAAAGCGCAGCGGATGGTGTCTCTGCTAGGGATCTGCATTTCTTGCATATGCGGGGTTCACGTTCCAGAGGGGTGAATCTTGAAAATGTAGTTGTTCCTTTGAGGGTTCAAGGGTTCTCCTTCTCCAGCAGCCTTTGATGGAGAACAGCGTGCAGGTGTCTCCCCTGGCAGAGCTGTCCCTGGCATGGGCCACCCACTATGGATTTAGGTTTCCATCTAAAACCACCGCATCTTATCTCCTCGTTAACAGGGGCCAGAAGAGCTCTTCCACCCATGGTTGTCGTTTCCTTCATTCACAGTACAAGTTAAAATATGCTTTTATTCTTCCCAAAACACAGACTGGCTCACCACAACCCTCCATCCCTGGAGGATGAGGTGTCTCTGCGAGGATCGCCTGTCTTTCAGCTCCGGTTAGTGCCTACCCTGGCTGTGCACATCAGGCAGGTTGGAGACAGCGCTTACCAGCCAAACAGCAGCTGAGAGCAGAGGGGCAGCTTGGCAAGTGGCATGTGGCCAGTGCATGGGAAGCAAGCTGGGCTTGAACGCAGAGGGAGAAGGGATTGTGAGCTCCCTATAGCAGTACAAGTACCATATGCTCAGGGTCAGCCCTGGATGGCATGGGTGGCTTGGAGCAAGACAGTTAATGGATCCCTTATCGCAGCCAATGTTCTGTACTGTTTGCCCCAGAGTCAAACAGATCGTGTTCTCCTGCAGCTCCTGTGGAAGGAAACCCTGTCTTGCCCCTCCTGTGTCAGACACAAGATGATGCCCTTAAGGTAGGATGAGCATCTCTACAAACTATCGTCACCCTCATCTTGATGCTGTGAAGAACCTTTGGTGATGGGAGTGACCCAGCAAAGCGCATGATAAGGGATCCTAGGATTCAGAGTACTTGGTTAGCATCTTCTGGGAGCAGGGATCTGCAAGTACTAGTGCCTTTCCACTGGCCTTCGGGCATTTTGGAGTGCAAAGACTTAGGTAAAGCTTTCTGATAATCCTGTAGACATGAGGAGTGAACTGCACCAAACAACCATGAGGGAAACCACACCTGTTTATGCCATATTATGCCTGGTGAAACTTCTCGGAGAAGACACTTTTTTTTCTTTTTTTGCTTAAGAGTACAGTGTGTGTGCATAAAATAAGTTCTAGGCACAGTTTGTACCTTGGGAAGATAGAGTTTGAGGTAATAATTTTTTTTTTTTTCTATTTGGTTGTTGAATTATTATTTGGGCAATGCTGAAAACATGCTAAATGCTCTACAAGCATGCCCAGGAAAAAAAAAAAAGGTAAATTGAATCATTTACAGAGAACAGGCTGGTGCAGACTTTCTGCTGGGGTAATCAGGCAGGGGAGAAAGGATTAATGTCTCTGCATTATTAAGCTTTGGTGTGCTTGTCGTAACCTTCCACCAGCTTTTGCGTTTACTCACTAAAACCTAGCTACCAGATGGCATTATTTGGCTTTGCCTATGCTTCTGAGACACCCTTGAATCATCCTGTATTCTATCCAGAACCCCTTGGTGTGTTGTTATACAGTAAGAAGAGTGAGTCTGGCACCTTGCATTAGCAAACCATGCAATAAATAGCACGAGATCCCCAGGAACAAGCTGGTGCTGTTTCAATGCTCATTTAAGTCTCGAATTTTTCTGGCCAGTCTTCTCTGGATTTTAATTTGTGTCATAATTTCATACTTCTATTTTTGTTTCTGAGAACTTGTTTTCTTTCTACCTTCCTGCATCAGGAAAAGCAGGCATAAAAGCGTCAATCAATTAATTTCTCTCCCATTAGTTTTCTGTCTTTATAATTCTAATGCCAGTAGTGATTGGAGTTAACCCCTAAATTTACTGGTATAAATAAAAAGCAAATTGGCCCAAATATCTTTCCCATCATCTTCCAAGTATTAATTTCCTGCAGTGTTTTTTGGTACTCTGCCTCACCCCAGTGATGCCTGTCAATATTTTTGGCTTTTAACACACATTGTACAAAAATATTCAGCGAAACTAATTTCTGAAAACAGAATTTTCCCCCCATTAAGACTTTATGAAGCAACTTATGAGGTTAAGAAGTTACGGCATTTCATAATCAGTTGAGCAATCATCTGACATACTACTGATAGCTAAATTTTAGTTCTATTTATATTCTTCTTATATTTTCTATTCTGATAAGTTTGGGGCAACATTTTATAGCACTGACTGCTGCTGTGAGCTACGTCTTTCATCTCCCAGCTAGACGAAGTACCTGTGGTGGCTACCTCCAGCCTTAGGCAACACAGAACTGTGTTCTGTAGCCTACAGAGTTGTTTTTAACAGTTCTGGTAAACAATCACATCTATTAGAAGTTCCAGAAGCTCTTTTAAAACAGGCAGCTACTAAGGCCTTAACTGTGCGGTCTTATCTGTCAAGATTGGGATAAAAATCCCTAGGTGAAAAAAGAAGGTTGGCTCTCCAGCCTCAGTTCTCTTAAGGAAACCACTACAGACCCTGCAATATGTGCGGCTCAGTGTAAGGTTGACTGAAGGATGCCTTCAGACCTGATGTTCTCTGAGTGCTCAGACTAGGCAGTGAATCCTGAGCTGCTTCTGGCTGTGGCCATGTAGACAGGCCCTGGGCCCCCACTGCCTCTCCAGCTCTTCCCAGCAAAGGTCACTCCTTTGGAGTCAGACCAGGACTTTTGCAAATATTGCACACACCAACGAAGTGTGTGCATGGGGCATGGAGTCTGCATTAGGAAACTCCCTCAGTAGGATCTATTTAAGATTATTTCATGACTGCTTGTTGTTACCTAGTACTAAAGGTGTAAAAGGAAAATTCGTGGTTGTTTGTCTGTGCATGTGAAGGAGAACCCTTGACACCTTGCTGCCATGAGTTGTGTTGTTTCTTGCAGTAACCTCTTCAGATAGGGCCTGGTGCGAACTAGAGAGCCTGTGCACTTCCACATTTGCCTCTGAGCTGAATTCCATTTTCTGTAGCTAAAGTTCGAGGACCTCAAGATATGGTTACAAAATTTTAGGCCTCCACAGGTCCCTCTGGCAGTGCCTCCCAACTAATGGCTTTTGTTCTGTCAAGCTTGAAAGGTCTTGCAGTTAAATTGCACATAGATATCTGAAGATGAAGCAGTGAAGATAGTGAGTACCCATAGCCATTCAGTCACAGTGTTTCCATAATGCAATTGCTTGCCCATTTAGTTAATTAATGTATCGAAGCAAAATACATCTCTGCAGCAATAAGATATTCTACATATTAAACCACCTGTTTGTCGCGTACTTTTGGATTCTTCTAGTGATATTAGAGAAACTCCAATGACACTATGAGTAGGAATAAACATTTTAAACTTGGCCACGTGTTCTCAGTATTTCTATAGGACAGGGTTCTGCTGCAAAGACATCACCTGTGCTTGAACATTTGCTTAGTTTTCTCTCTTTGTAATCCAAAGCGGAACATAGGACAACGGTAAATACTCTGCTGAAATAGGTCACAGTACAAAGCCATTTCTCATAAGGAAGAATCACAGTTGTTTTCTTCTTTTTTCTCTCCTGTCAGATTGTTCAGTGCCATCTTTTCATTTTTCCCAGTGAATGCATAATAATTCTTCATTTGTTGCACTTTTTAGGTGATTTAGACCAACTTCTTATTGATATCATGTAGGAATAGCCCAATGATAAATAAGAAAGATGTCAGATATTTATGTTGGTGCACTAGCCGTATGAGAGGCTTCCTGCAGCTTTCATTTGTTAGCCGCTTCTCAAGTCTGCAAGGTAGGGTCTGCAGTTACAGACCTGTTTACCACAGGTACGTTTGCCTACTCCCTTATCTTGCTTGCATCTGGAGACCCTGCACTAGCGCAGTGGCTTCTGGTTGCATTATTCTCTATGCAGCAGAGGAGAGGTTTGGTTTTGCTTATAGGGTTTGTGAATTTGCACAATTCATATCAATCAATCAATCTGCCATCTAGGATCTCTCAGGAAACCGAGAATGCATTAACTGCATTCTCCGAAATCAGCGACCTTAGCAAAGACCTGATGAGACACTCGTGCTGTTGGTGAACATCATTCACACAAGCAGGGAGAAAGCTGTGTGGTCAGGCCCTGGGCTGAACCCCGCATGCGCTACAAACTTGAGCACAACAGCCCTCACGCTTTGCCTCTCTTTAGAATCCTCTGTGCCATCGCCTTTTAGTCCCCTTACATAATTTACAGTGGGTAGTGTCTCTCGTTGTGCTGCCCTTGCAACACAGCTCTCCTTAGAGATGCAAAAGTCTGCTCTGCTGAAGCCACATATACAAACCCCTCATTTAGAGCTACATAAAAGGGCCGAGAAAATCTTCTCTTGGTGAACTTAATGGGGGTTTTACCACTGACGTCAACGAGGCCAAGTTCCCACCCCTTTTTTCAAGCAAGACTAAAACACTGGGGTCAGGTGACTGGCAGAAATTGTGCAAGAATTACAACCACCAGGACAGAAACACAGTAGACTGCCATGTAAATCTTCAGTGTAACAGGAGCATCAGAGGAGTTTTATGAGTATACATTTATTTACGCATGTCACCATTCTCAGGCAGAGCTTACGTGTCCCAGGGAAGTGCCGCAAAGCTTGGGCACCTCGTTATACGGGTGTATGTAAGTTTTCTATGCGTAGTAAATACACTCAGAAAGATTTATTTTAGAAGGTGCCTTTCCAACCTCTTCTAATGTTAGCTCTAAGCAAACATGCAAACAAAAGCCTCACAACCGCACGTGGAGAAACAAGCTGTGAGTAGCATTTAAACCACCTGTCTGGGGAGCTACTTTGGGCCCGCGAGATGTGCCAGCAACAGAAAGGTCAGAACGAAGATGCTGGCAAAGGGGAAGGCGGGGTCATGGCGCGGAGTACAACTGCGCTAATGTGTCGACCCTTTGGCTCCCCTGTCAGTCGGAGTCCTGGGGCTGCTGCACGGGTTGGGAGTGGCAGACGGCAGCGGTACAGGTCCCTTCTGCCAGCTGTGTATGAGGGCCCGATTAGCCATTTGTGCTGCTGGGAGCTGGCCGGGGGACGTCTGATGAGGTGGAGGGAGCAAGGTGTGCTCAGCTTTTGGAGCAGAAAACACGGAGGCAGAAAGAGCTGGAGGAGGACGCCTGCTCCAACAGCTCTGGTGGCATCGCAAAGCCAGCAGCTCTCAGATGCCCACGGGGAGCGCGCACACCCCACACAGAGCAGGACTCTGCGCAAGCGAGACAACCAAGTACGTGGGCTGGAGAGCCCACGTTCAGGCAGCAAACAGGAGAGACATCACAGAATATTGTGAGTTCTGAGAAAGTTCTAATCTCATTTCTAACCCGGAGCGGCACGCGCTAGCAGACACCAGGACGAATGAATAGGCTAACGCTTTCCCAGGTAACTTCTACGGAAAGGCTCTTCCGGAACAGTCCTGAACTGCCTTAAGTGGCAGGATGATGTAATCATCTGTGGCACGATGACTTGCAGTAAAAATTGATGAATAAATGACAGAGATCACACTTGGCAGACGCATCAGCAAATATCAGAAGTCCTCCCCCATAACCAGACCATCCCCAATGTTGAAACGAAAGAAATGGGCAGAAATTTATGACTAAATGTATTTCCATAGAGTAGTCTGCATGGTCAAAGCATCAGAATTTCTGAATAAGTACAGATTCAACAAGTTTTAAATGTGAATATTCCTGTGGTGCAGATCATTTCCAACCAGAGAGAAAAAAGAAAACAAAAAGTGACTCAAAAAATGTGGGGGGTTTTTTTCTGATTTAAAATAGACAGATGCAACATTGCTGTTTTGTGATATTTTCCAAAGACCATATTTTGTGTGTTCCAGGGTGGAATAAAAAGAATTTGAGACCCTTAAAGTTATCATAGTATGGAACTGTTGTTCTCTGGCCAATTATATTAAGCAGGCTTGAAGTTACAAGAAAAGCCCTCTGAAACAAGAGATGTAAAGAAAAAGAGGGGCTTTGGGAGCTGAGAAACATTACTGTATGTTTAATTCAGGAAAACAATGGTCTGCCTGTTATCTCTCTGATTCCGAGGACAGTAGTATCTTAAGGACAACACATAAGATCTTTGGAATGGAATAACCTTAGAGAAGCGAGAACCCACCCATAGAGCATCTAATAATATCATAGCAGAGAGAGAGGGCATTTTTTTTGAAGTTGCCTTTATCTCTCTCCAAATAGCTGTGCAGATACCTAGCCCAACCTAGCAACTTTGCAAACATTAACACTTGTGAATAGTTGATAAATTCTGCAAAAGCCAATGTCTCTCCTAGCTCTGCAATAAATAGAGACTAGAATTTATCAGATTAATAGTTACAGTTTGTCTGTCGAATGCTGAAAGCCAGAGATTTTTTTTAATGGAAAAAAATTGTAAGACGGTCCCTTTTAAACATTTTCATATTTCTGAAAAGAGCTTTCATACTGTTTCTACAGCTCATGAAATCATTATTTCTGGAAGAGTTATCGTCACCTAGTTCACCAGCTGGCCAGCCCTTCAGTATTGGCTTACTTTTAAACAAGGCATCAAAATCAGTGAAGAAAGTGGCAACAATAGTAGAACTTCCAAGTTTAAATACAAGGAAAGAATCAGAATACAGAGTTCAGCAAGACAGAGTGGTGATCAGGATAGGTGACAGGCTGGCTGCCTGCCTTTTGATGCTTATCCTGAAGCTGCTATATCGGCTAGTGAAGCTGAAAGAACTTTGGAACCCAGGATGCATCTTGCTAATGTCTGTAAAGACCTTGTCACATTTTCAGCTCTGTGCTACTATTACAGCCAAGCTGCAGACTCCAATGCTGTGCAGAAAATTAAATGCTTATCAAAAGGAACAGTACTATGAAGCTCAAGCACATGCCTATCTGTTTCATCCTGTTTAGACAGTGTGGCCATGTGCCTTGTTTGTACAGCCCTTGCAACTGCCCACGCTGCAAATGGAAAGCATTTTACTGCATATTCTGTGAAGGAAACAAGGAGGGAGGCCCTATAAACGTGTTGCGCTGTACTGAGATAGACAAAGATATGCAGTATGAATTTATTTTTGTTAACAGAGAAATAATGCTAGTTATTTTAACTCACCCTTAGAGCTACTGCTCTGAAGGAATGCGCTAAATGCTATGCATTTCTCATGTGTCTATTTGAATATGAAGATTCAACAGCATAAGGCTATATCTGTTCTAAAAAAGAAGATCAGTGCTTGGCATCTTGGTGTGCGCTGTGCTACGATTCATCAGATTCCTTGCGATGTAGCTAAGATCTACATTTTTAATATTGGCTAGCAGTGCCTCCATTTTTGGGTTGTTAGCCTAAATTGCCTTACAGATGTTGGATGTTCTGGGAGCGAGTACTCTGTGCTGCTTTGAAGAGCCTTAAATGAAAAATCCAATATTATGTTGGGAGGCTCTCCAGAATTATCAATTGCCTAAATACATGAATATTTCAAGTGCTCCTGAAGATAATAGTGCTTGAAAACCTCTTGCAATAATATTCGGAGATGTTGTAGAGCTTACTTCCTATTATATCTCTTTCAGCATTGATTAAATATTATTTGCTACTCCTTCCAGAGTTCATGAGAGGCTCTACGAGACTTTAAAATATCTTGAATTTGGAGTTGCTTAGTCAAGTCAGAAGCCCTGTTGCTCCATTTGAATATCTAGCAAGTTCAGATTTTTTTCAAAGGCAGAAAAAGCAGCACACTAGTTTTCGCATGGATTCAAATTTTGCAAGTAATTCTAATACTTTTAGATAAAGAGGCTGGAATAGTCTGAACAAGTGCAATAAGCAGTGTTTAGTACCACACAGAATTAAATTGGAGAGTACACAGAAATGGCTTCATTTGAACTTGAAAACCTTCGTTAATAAACAAACTCCCCAAGACCTCCAATTTAACACAAAAAACAAAGAAGCAGGTGCTGATAATTGTATCTATGTCAAGCAGTACTTTTCATAACTGGCTTCATTTGTGGGTTGCAAGGGATGCAACAACTGACTCGTGCAGCGTCTGAGACTTGCACTGTTCAGCTACATTCATTTCCCCCAGCGTTAGTGATCTAAAAATGGCATGTCTAAGCTGGTTGTCTGTGCTGCCTCACCGCTCGCTGTAAAGAGACTGATACATTTAGAGGTGTGCAATGAATACCCCTTTGGAGGTCCTACAGTTATTTGAGACAAGTCTCTCCCTAGATTTACTAAAAAAAACAAACAAAACAAAACAAAACAAAACCCCAAGAAAACTATAATTCAACTTCTAAATGCAAGCAGCCACTCTGGAAGATACGCATTTCTATTACTGTCTTACTGTTTTATTAGGTCAGTCTGGCATGTGGACATTTGCATCTGGTAGAATCTGTGTTGCTGAATTCACCCCCGAATGCACAATTGCTATCGCTTTTAGAAGTCATTTGTGTTCAACTGTTTTGAAACCAGAAGTCTAAGCTGCATCACAGAGAATTTGTGAAAACAAAATTTTAAACCAGCACATATGAGGATCTGCTTCATAAATGCTTGAATATGTAAGAAGTACTGTGTGACTTCTCTGACGAATAACAACTGAGCAGCACAGCTTAACTTTCAAATATTCATAATCAATTCATTAAATAAAGAATGAATGGAAGAAAATCGCGATCGCAGATATTCCACAAACAGAAGTGAAAGCTAAATAACAATTCTGATGCGTCCTCTGAATATTTTCATGAGAAAACTATATTAATACTTAATGCATATGTTACCTTTTTCAGTCAGCTCTAATTTAAGTGAATTGCATTCTCTGTGAAATGCCTGCTAATAGATTACTAATGCTACTAATAGTTGCTTGCCATACTTGGGGAAGCAGGAGTTAATATTACCAACGTCTGCATCTAAAGATGTTATTCTTAACACTGAATTAGAGAATGTTGTAACCATGTAAATTTATAAACTAGCACAATAGAAATGGAAGCAGCGTGTCAGAGTGAGCTATTTAATCTATCTCCATAAATACATAATCTCACAGACGGCAAACAACCCCAGATTTGAGAAACAGACTGCGAGCAATACTGATATGAGAGAAAAGCATGTCCCTAGAATGGCAAAAGCTGGGGTGTCTAACAGCAAAGTCAATACGCCACGTTTCTAATTAGCCCGAGCTGCCAAAGACCTGCCTTGAACTGCTAGCTAATTTTCCCAGGTCTGTGACCCGCTCTGTGATGGAAGGCACTGTTCCCCCGCTTTGTGCACCCCGGGGGCTTTTCTAATGGGCTACTAAGCGATCCCTGCCAAGGGTCTCCAGCCTTATGAGCAGGAGAACCTTCCCCAACATGGGCAGGTCCTGAAGGCACCCAGCCCTCCGCCTTTCAGGGGTGGCACTCTTGAGCCTTTCTGACTCCCGGACCTTCCAGGACTGATAGCAGAACTGGCCCTCAGGAGCTTCATTGCCTTCAGCCATATGTTTCAAGAACAGATACTTGGCACCTTGAATTGTTGTAGCTCAACCCAGTTCAACACTGGCTAATGCTTAGGGAACACCCTTAGGAACTAAGCCTTTGGAAAACTAAAAGCAAACTGCATGTAGGATTTGATGCAATCCCTTGATGCAAGAAGACATTTTATTCCGTTTCATACCACTTCTTTGTAGCTTACTTCCAAGAGGAACAAGGAAATAAAAGACATTTACAGAGTTACCAAAAAGTTCACGAAGAAATGAAGATCGCAGCCACGCATCCACATGCTAATATAATATATGCAGTTAAAGGAGCTGAAGGTTTAATGAGTGCACTAAAGAAAGGTTATTTTAAGTGCCTGATGCTAATGGTTTCTTAGTCAGCTTTCTGATATCTATAGAAATGACTGCCTTTAAAAAACAATGCTTCTATGCAAGTTTGTTTAAAAAAGTTTAAAACAAACTTTTATACAGTGCTATGAGTGGTGGTCCTAGGACAATACATCTGCGAAGATATATCTGACTGGAGAAAGAAATGCCAGCCAAAAGGGAAAAAGAAAGATCTTGAAATGTTTGAGCATAAAGAAATGTACAACCAGGCCTGCTGCACCAGTGTACTCAAGACTTCATTGAACTGAAAGTGCCACTTTTTAGCCAAGTCCTTGCTGAGTTTCTTTGCTAAGTCTGGTTTACCAAATAGGATGAGCTGAACAAATTTCATGTAGATTTAAAAAAAAAAAAAAGAATGGTGTCTACTTTCTATTGGGCTTGAGATGAACCATCTCAATTAATTCCTTACCCATGGCGCCTCTGTCTGATGCCAGCCAAGCCTTAGAGGGAGACAGGCCAATGCTTTAGCAGACAACAAAACCTCTTTTCTTAAGACATTTCTTCTCACACTAGAAAAAAGCACTGCTAGTTTTTCTTTAATCATATATTTAAAATAAACCTTTTGTGCTTCCCGGGAAAACTCCTGCTTCCAAAGCCATCTCCCTGGGAGTGAGATCAGGTGTTACTGCTGTGCAAAGGCAAGGAGGAAAGGCAGGCACCCTGGGAGCCAGGCAAGGCTCTGGCACAGGGTCAGCAATGCCTGTCACAGGTGGCATGTGGCACGGCTGGGAGCTGAGCATCCCCAGATGGGCACCCCGAGCTGGTATGCGTGAGCAGCTCCCTCCTTGTGCAGCAGTGAGTGCCCACAAACCCGCTGAGGAGCAGCATCTCGAGCTCCCACTGGCTTTCTACTGGTAGGTTCAGTCCCTGAGCTAGGAAGGAAAATCACAGTCTGGCCAACCAGCACTGAAGAGTTGCCAGAATCTGCTCTAAAGCACAAAAAAGGAGGGGTTATGCTTTATGTGATCTACCATTTTCCCATCCTTGTGCGTTTCAGGGGATATATGGATGGAGGATGATGCTAAATCTGGACCTCTTCCAGAGGAAAATGTGCTGGGAAAGCAATAACCCCATCTCAGAGGCAAGCAGAAATGTTGCCTACAACCTGAATATTGGAGGATTCGGGTATTTCCTTACTTTTTACCTCAGTCGAATGCTACTCAAGCATGGAAGTGTAATAAGTCGCTGCAGTGGGGGTTAATGCTGGTGTCCGAGTAGCTGATGGGCTGACAGTGCTAAGCCTCCTTTTTAGCTGCTGTGTGCAACAGTTCTTAAATCTGAAGAACTACTGAGTTACGGACTGAGCCACTTTTGTTTACGTCAGGCTAGATTTACAGAAGGCACATGTACAAGTTCTAGAGAATTTTAGGAGATCCTTGAGGTGTTCCCTCTGCTCCTTAGTCTAAATGCCAGCAAATTCCTTTAGAACGGAGATGTGTTTTCACAGTGTCACCCTGTTTAAGTACACCCACTTTACCTAGATCAGATCATATCCAAATATGAATAATGTACTGAGAAAGTTGCTAAACAGGCATTTTGTTGTATCCAGCTTTCTTATGGAACCATAATCTTTTGTGCATCTTATTGCTTGTGAGGGATTAATGGTAATGGCTGCAGCGAGCTCTGAGGGCTTGTCACATTCATAGCTGTAGAAAAGGAGAGACTTTCTGCACAGTGGTTTGGTGGATGACACTGAGCATTTTATTCATAGTGCTAAGACATGGCCCATAAGAGCAGAGCCTTTCTCTCCTCTGTTTCTGGAGCACATGAAGTGCTCTGCTGAGAGCAGGAAAACAAATTAGGTCATTGACCTTTCCCATGACCTTGACACAAATTCCAGTTTGCATTGACCAGCAGAGTGCCTACTTGAATGGGACCTGTCCTGTCCTCTTTCACACCATGCCTCAGCCATTTCAAAGTGTCAGAAACAGAACAGAAAACCAAAGTTCAGATAAAAAGGAAGATTTTTTTAATAACAAACCCTTCTCGGGGCCTCCCTGCCTTCATAATTTAAGGAAACTAAGTTATTTCATTCTAATTCTGATATTTAGCAATGTTGACAGCTCTAATACATTGTAGATCCTTCAGATCATATTGTTAAGCTAACTCACTTTTACAAATCAAGCTGAAAAAAAGACAGATGCCATAACTTGTGAGGCTGATAGGTAATGACAATTGTGCTTGCATTTCAACACAAAGTGCATTTCATTCCTTCTTGCGCTGCATTGTCTAGTCAGACAGCACCCAGATACTATTCTTGCTGTGAAAATATCTTAACAGTTTGTTTCATGGGCCACCTCTTGTGTCATGGGAGACCAACACAGATCACTTCTTCTCCCCGTTTGTTAACTACCAGTAGTACAGCAACTACAGTTGTTTATATCAAGTTTCTTACATTCAAAAAAATATTTAGATGTGTGTCTTCTAAAGTACATGGCTGTATGTAAGCAGGCATTCCATGATGGCCAGAGAGCTTTGTAATCATTTAGACTAGGGCCTGCAAGATCCAGGGCACAGCAGCTACACAGGCAGAAGACGGATTTTCTTTCTGCAGCTCTTTACAAACTGCGTGTAAGATTTCTGCAACTGGGAAATCTCCTGCACACTCCCTGACTAGCTTTACTTCTAGTCCGGGAGTAAATAAACATGTAGAGGGGTTTTCCCAGGAGTAGGTATTACAACAGTGCTAATGAGGGGATAAAACCCATTTAGCTCTACTCCTCCCCTAACAAAACCACGCTTTTGTAGGTTTGCCCAGACTTCATGCCAGTGATTGCTCCTTCAGCAGGGAGGGAGCTTGAAAAGAACTAGGAGCATGGTGTAGGTTCATTAACTGATAAGAAAAACTTTGTAGCTAATCATAATGCAGTTTATTCAGCAGAAGTGAAGAGGAGGGTCCAGATCCATGTGCATAGCCAAATCTTTCAACACGCTTTAGGGTACTAGTTGGTTTTGGATCACAGTTTGAATGTGTGTGATGACCAAGAAAAAAAAAAGCGTTTTCCAAAGCATTCATCACAAGCCTAATTTGGTCTCCTGTAAGTCAATAATGAATTCTTGGATTTCTGTCAACTGAAGCAAAGTTAAGCCAATGCTAAACAGTTTTGAAAAACTCACCCAAAAATCTTATCCAGCTATTCAATTCCCATTAAGGATCTACTGTATAAAATTGCAAGCAATGCAGATACACACTTCCAACATGGAATTGCTCTCTCTGCGCAAACAGGACAGAGTAGTTTACAAGCAGTTAGCAAAATGGACACATCCCTGATCCTTTTACAAATAGGCATTTGATTTCTTTGCATGAGGAATTCAAGTGTGCTCCGCACATATATAAGCCACTGCCCACGTATATAAGCCACTGCAGAGGGGAAGAGGGCTAGAATATAACCTGCTGTTGTTAGGTGACTTTTCTTGTTTATGAAGACATCTTTATTCTTCAGCTATGCATCTTTAAAGACAAAAGAAGGCTCTAGTTAACAGGAAAGCTTTGTGCTTTGTTTAATATTATCTTGAAAGTTACTCAGTATTTTTGTTGCTGTAAATAATTATGCCAGCTGCAAACCATAAAGATTAAACATATGATCCTAGCCTGAGCAAAAGGGTAATCTCCCACAAAGGGAGATGCGCCAAAGACTACATCAACTGAAGTAGGGATTCAGTACTGCTCCTCAATTTTATAAGGAAGGTGTTCATATACAATCCTTGCAGAAAGATAGACAGATGAGGAAGCATGATACACGCATGCTCTGTCATGGGAATTTTGGATGAACTGCATAATTTATATACTTTTTTAAGTAACAGGAAAAGAAAACTTGATTAGGAGGATGTTGGAAATAAGACAAGCAACTTCTTACAGAAGGGTTGATGACTTTTTCAAATTACTTCAATAGAAATCATCACAGCTATTAATATTCAATAGCTAAGTAAGAGCTCTTCAGAAATAGAGAAAACAGGAGGAGACAAATGTGTATTTAAGGTAGAAATTACTTATCTGTCTGTAAGGTGTCCCTGGGGACCCTGTGCACTTCTTGGTGACCAACATTCAATTTCTCAGCTGTGATTTTACCCTAACATTTTCACCCCAGAACTTCATTTCTTGCTCAGTGTTTGAGCAGCTGCTTCCTCCTTGGCCCCATGCTGGGGCTGCTTGTCAGGAGAGCTCTGCGAGCCGGCTGGGTCTCAGTGCCTCTCCAGACACACCAGGAGGAGAGCTCTGGTTTTCAGTTCCCAACTCATTTTTCAACATGCAGCAGAAGTTTGCTGCCATTCGACTAGAGCACTTCCCTCAGCCTTCTTCCTCTGCCACCACTGTACCATGCATGCTTTGTAAACATCTTCAATCATCATAGCAATAAAAAAGTGAAGCTTTATAGTAACAAAATACTTGTTAATCTCCTTAAGTGCTTGTCTGTAATTCAGTTTAATGATGCTGCACTTTCTTGTGGTCTCTCATTGCCTAGAGGGTACTTTGTATTGATTAAGTCATTGTGTAGGTCTCAGTAACAACCAACCACATAAAATGCAAACTGGAAGAGGAAAAACCTTCCTCAGGTGGAAAAACATGTTTATCAGAGTAATGATAAACTTTTGATTTGGAGAATCATTTAGAAGAAATACAAATAGAAAGAAATTTAGTGCTTAAGTAGAAACCTTCATGAAGAGGATAAGGAAATACTGACTCAGTTTGTTGTTCTCTGTCCTTTCCTAAACAGACCAGTCCCATCATAGAATATGAAATATTGCTCTATATGCACTGTGTCAAGTCCCAGTGTACAAGATATGCAACACTTATCTACATTAAAAAATAATGTTTTTGTCCCATATGTATTTATTAACAAATATTAACTCCATTTATTGTCAGAGAAAGTTATAGGTAATTAATAATTGAATGTTATGTGATAAATGGGAAGTGATCCAATGAAACTGTTATGCTTATATATTTAATCAATGATCTGAGAAATAGGACATTTGTATTGCTATGACCAAAAGTAAAATATTCAAAGAGACCTCTGAATACTTTAAATGGGCAAGAGTTAAGAAACTTCTTCCATTCCAGCTCCAATATAAAGAAAACTCTTTCAATCAATCAATTAGAATTTTTTCACAGACAGCAAATTTTCTAATGTGCTCAGGGCAGTCATGTAAGAAAAAGATAATGAAAAAATATGTAAAGAGTCTCAGCAAAATATATGGACACCATCACTAAAGAGCCCTTCAGGTTCCCTCCTCCCCACAGGGACCAGACTGCACGCCTGACCCCCGGGCTCCCCGCAGCACAGGCATCTCTGACGGGCTGCAGGACACCAGGCAGGGAGCCGCCTTGCACAACCAGAAGGAAGCAATATAGACAAAAAGCCTGGGGACAACTCTTACGTTACTGCCTTTCATGTACAAGTTTACAGGCCAGCACTCTCCACTAAAAAACAGCAGCAATTTCAGCTTTCCCTTCTTTGATGGTGATTTCATGAAGCAAGCTGTGACTGACAAACAAAAATATTCCTTAGATCACATTGGTGTCCTCTTCTAGTATCACTGTCACCCTGTAACTTTCCAACTTAGTATAAAATGTAAGCCAACAGACGATATTGTGAGTTCGTCTCACCCAACAAGAGAAGATTATGACTGGCTTTTACTTGACAACGTTAGCTTCTAGGTATCTTTATTTTTTGCCCTTCAAAAGCTGAAGTTGTGCTGGAAGACACTACACACTAGGTAGAAATTCAGGAACTGTGGAAACGTTCTGTTAGGAACTTCTTCATGCCTGATGGCATCGTGTGGGACTTAAACCTAAGCTTTGGGGTCTCTTGATTGGAACCCCAATATAAAGCCAACTCCCAAACTGAGTGCTGGTTCTCAATCGAGAAATAAAGCCTCTCTTTTTAATTTGCCAGTGTTCGCACTCGCTAGTGAGTAGCCTCAAAGCAGTCATAACCAAGAGACTTTCTAAGTATTTCTCACTGGAAATAACATTCTGTGCTGATTTACAGCTCTCGCTATTAACCACCCGAGTGGCACAAACTGAAAAGTGGTATTTAGAATTGCTTTTGGACAATGTCTAAGTTACTGATTTCTTATGCACTAATGAGATGGATGTGCTTTTTGTGCAGCACAGAGCTATAGACAAGCCAAGCTAATTTTTATGGCCACGCCATTTTCTTACTGACATTCATGTGCAACATCCTTATCATATGGTAACATTCACGAAGGACCACAGAACAAGCAAAATAAGACCTACAATTTGAATGATGTTGGAAATAACTCTGTGGATGGTTTCCCCAGGACAGCAATCTAGCACTAATTGCCTTAGCCATACAAGAGGAAATACAGCCTTGATGTAAGGCCTGGAATTCTCTTTTTCAGAAGATGCATGGGCCCGGAAACATAGTTGTGTTCCTAACTGTAAGCATGTGAATAATCCCATTAGAGAGATTTTGTAACTGGTTTTATGCTTGAAGTTAAAATCACAGCAAGTGTTTAGAGAATCTGTGCCTAAGGCAGGCGTCAATATTGAAAGAAAAAACCTAGTTAATACACACAGATTTTTTTTTTTTTTTAAGGAATGACACCATTTTCTATCTTATCTTTTGCTGGAGATTGTAGGAACTGAAAATTCAACTTTGTTTTTAATAAATAATTCATTGCTCTTCTGATGTTTCCTACTTTTCTGTGAAATCACTAGAACTGGGAATTTTTCCCCATGCATTTTGTGTCATTTTTCAGAGGGACCTAATGAGAAGGAATAAATGTTGTAAAAAAAATTGTTACTGGCCACTGCATTTAAAAAATTTAATTTCAGTAGCAGACTTTCCCTCTTTGTAATCCATTTACAGACATCTAAGTCATACTTAAATATGTCTATATAGCAAACATTTTAAATAAATCAGTTAAATAGATTCCTCAAAGAAAAGCTTCCTTTATAAAGTTCCAGAATTTTTGAATGCATTGCTTCTATTCAAGTTACTGGCAATAAATACAGTATTTATATAAAAATATCACATAGAGCATTAATACTACAGCACTAGTAAAAGTGCTTGAAATAATTTATGGCAGATAAACAGCACTTCAGGCATTTTCTTTGACAATGTTTAATAAACCATGAACTCCAGGATCACTGCAAGTCCTCACAGCTGATGTACAATACTACATGGTGGTGTAGTTCATCCACAAGAGAATAAGAAGGTTTCCCCATTCCATGTCTCTTGGGCTGAACATTTTACCACAGACAGAGAGGAGCAGTTTAAGTAAACAGCTTTGTACTTATAGCTGTTCAACAGTGCCATCCAAGGCTTGGGGGTATGAATCGTTGATACTGACCCACAGCGGTGCTATCTGGTGTAGGTTTAAGTGTGGAATCAACAACCAGCAGCTTGCCTGTGACCATACATTCAATGTGCTTTCAAGATTTTGAGAGTATAAGCTCTATATTTTGAGGCTAAGAATCATGACCAAGATTAAGACTTCTCTCCAAAGGAGGTAGCATGGATACATAAATTCAAGAGACAATCCAAAATAATCTCATGTAACCTATGTAGATAGCCGAGACATTAGACACACAGCTTCTCTGGTGACATTTTCTGTTCGTACTTAAAATTTGGATACAGTGCAGTACAAGAAATGCCAGTGTCTCACAGTGTCTGACTCCTATCCCATACAGGATTCACAGACTGGGTAATTAAATTTTGCCAGGTGCACAGTGTGGCGGTGGCTGCTGTAAACAGCATGTGATACTAAAAATATATTGATCTCAGAGAGGAACTGCAGAATGTTTCCTAAAGCCCAGAGCAAAAAGTATCTACATGTAATGTCGTTTGGAAGATTTTCTTCATTCAAATCTTTCAACAGAGGTAATCACAGTGCGGCAGGTGTAAAGGGAGGGTAATAACTTAGGTAACTTTACAGTTTCAACAACCCTAGGAAAAGGAGCAACAATCCTATTGTAAACAAATGCCAAGAGAAGCTGCAGATTTGTGTCTTTATCATGCAGATCCGTGACTTTCCTGGGTTCTAGTCCTAAGCAATCAAGCTTTCATCGCAACCAACCTTTTCTCTCACCTCCACATAAAATAAGTCCGGCCTCTAGAACAAAATTATAAAGGAACACTGAGAATAATGGGATCAAATGTCCCAGAGTGACTACGTTAGAAGGTATGCTCTGTCTACATTACAAATGCTTACTTTCTGTCATGAATAAAATGCTACCAGGATGTGTGAAATACTCAAACCCCTCCCTTACGTTCACAGGCACCGATGAAAACTGGAAGTCAAGCTACTCACAGAAATTAGTCTCTTTAGTCCTTGCAAGAGGATTTTGAAAGCTGACACCAATTGCTGTATTGCCATCTGGGAGTGGCACGGCCCTGGCTCCTCAGCCTGTATCCTACAGACTGTACTTGTTTCTAAAGCAAGTTCACCTGAGCTGGCTGTAACTTGTGCAGGGGTGGGGCTGTAGTAGGTTACAGCAGCACCATGCTCACAGGCTGTTAATGATGTTTCCAGTATAAGACGCTTTCTTACTTTTAAGCAATAGGATTAGCTGTGCTTTTTTCCTGCCAAGAGTAAGTCAAATGTGGGCTCCTGACACCAAGGAGCCATGGCTATTGGGGATGGTATTCCTGACCTTAGGCTGCTGCTCTGAGGCATCCTTTGGAGGAGTGTCCTCTTCTCTACTGGGCGCATAGAGGGCCTCAAAAGACAATCAGTGCTTCATTTGAAGTGTTGCAAATCTACCCACACCAGTCATGCTGGATGATTCCAGCTTGTCTTTGACTGAGGGGAAAACTATCAAGAAGAGCAGGCCTAAGGCAGAAGACAGCTAATGGCACAGGACTGGGAGATACCATTCCTCCATCACCTGGGACCAACACTACTTAACTTTTACCAAGGACCATCCAGTAGTTTTATCAAGATCCACTAACTTTCACAGAGATGTGCTCAGCTCTGGGCAGCGTGCCTGCCCCAGTACAGCCATCCCAGCACATGTCAGGAACAGGCTGTTTCCGTGCTGTGAACCCGCTCCCTAAGGGAACAGGAAGAAGGGCGGCTCTTTTGCAGGAGCACAGAAAGCTCCTCCTGCCCAAGACTTTTGTGGGCTCGAGGCAAAATTTCCTCCTAGGCTAGGCATAGAGGAGAATGCCATTTGAGGATGCCTCCATTCGAGACTAAAAGTGCTCATAAATGGGAGTTCTTAAGAATAGAATGTGTCCTGGCACTTAATTTTGTAATGAGCTGTCTTTTATATATTTTCATGTCTTGGTAGAATTGGGTGAATATGGCCAAAAGGCTGGGTTTATGGTGGATATTCACAAGGAATCCTGCTGAAGATACTCGTCAGAGGCTGTAAGGCTGGCAAACAATATTCAGGCATCTCATATTTTCTCTCATCTCAGAGAGGTAGCTGCTACTTATCTCCAATTTCCTTGAGTTTTTCTATTTTGTGAAACAGATGACAGCACCAACAATTTACTCTTTCATAAGTAAGAAGTGCCCTAGTTCCACTTTAAGGCATCTGTCTCCAGAATTTCTGGGGTGGAAAAGGCCAAGGAAGAATTGCATTTGGTTCTTTTTTTACAGAATTTGCTAGGTAATTCTTTGCTTTCTTGGTACATACTGTGCCTGCATCTGGTAAGTATTTCTGGATGCCAATATAATAGAGAGCAGACATGTGAGAAGGAAGATGAGCATGCTGCTGAAGATACAGATGTGATTTTAAAAACCACGTGGAAGATGTCACAACTCTAATCATCCTCTGGTCCAAAGGGAATCCAGCCTATGCGTGAAAAATTAGTATCTGCTTAAATGATCTTCACCGCATAGCTCCAGGCCTTAGCAGAGAAACCTGTGAACCTTTACATGCCTCCTGTGACCGAGATGGGTCATCTTTTTGCTTATACAGAACACCAAAGCAAGTTCTTCACACCATGTGTAATATAAGATAAATAAAGTTTACAAGGATTCTGCTGTAAGAACAATACATCAGGGTCTGTAAAATGTGTTGGTGATGCTTGTGGCTTAGAAAGTTCCTGACCTGCTTGTTTCTGGAGGCTGGAAGAGTGCACCACTGAAGTGTGCCTGCCCTACTCTCTCTCAGTAAGGTTACTGACCCCTGTCAGAAATAGAAAATGGGCTAAGAGAGATTTTTTGGTCTGGTTCAGTACATTTATTCTTATGTTCTTATTAATAAAATGGTCTAAGTGTGACTTTTAGAGGCACCAACAATCAAAACCCTGTCTGAATTCAATGGCAATTGTAGACGTTCAAATCTTCCAAAAAATCAGACTTTAAGTATTTTATTTATTGAAACTAACAACCAATTTTGAAATTAACAACCAGTCTGAATATTGCCGTTGTAAATGGCACAGCATTCTCCTGGCACAGGTCTCCTTTCCAGGAAAACCTTAGGAACATCCTGTAATTTGTGTTCATAGGAAAGCTGAGAAAAAGCAGGCTTAAGCGGGACTGCCAGCTCTTGTGATTTTATCATAAACCTGACAATATTTCATGTTTTCTTTAAGGTCTAAAATCCTGGATTTATGATTAGAGTCTCAGATTACACATTTGAAAAGGTAAGCTTCTGTTTCTCATGGCTGCAGAGAAAGCTTGAAAATCTGAATTTAAAATTCAGACTCCATAATCACAAGAGAATAGCAATCTTTATGTTTAAAAACAAAACAGAAAAAAAGAAAAAAGACTGTAAGCCAATCTTGTACTTTTTGGGAACCTGACTCAGGATTTTAATGCTTTGATTTGGCATTAATGCTTAACTTCAGCTTTGAAAAACAGTCTTAATGTCTAAGTCTTCATATTTTCCATATGAAATTGGCAGGCTTACACATTTTTTAGGGGCTGTAGTTTTATGACTGGTCAATACGAGTTTGTGAAGACCATAAACACAAGTCCTTTCTAACTATCATGAACAATTCCTTTTTCTCGCCCTACTTCTGGATCATGACCCACTTGTTGGATTTCCACATCTAAAGTAAAGGAGGCAAATATTTATGTTTAGAACACATTCATATTCAAAGCACGCTGAAGTTGATGGGCCTATATCAGCACTGCTGGACTTCGGTATCAGCACTGTGCTGAGAGCTCTTACGTCGGGTTCAGAGCAACATGCATCTTCAGCTTCTCTGACTCCCACCCAAGAGCAAATGTTTAGTTTTTTCCAGATTTAAACATAAAGTGTGGTTGATTCTTACTGCTGGCAGAAATGAGAAAAACAGATTTAGAAAGGAGAGTAGAGAGATTTAAACCTTGCTGCGTAATGGCCGTCTTGGATCTTACTGCAGCTGCCCTGACCTTCGCTTTCAGCTCTCAGTACACGGCTCCCTTCTCAGCTGCCTGTGGACCAAGGGCAATGTCCTTGCAGCGCACCCTCCTGAGAGGTCTCTGGCCTGGCTGGGAGGGCAGGCAGAGCTGGGCATGGAATACATCACGAGCCCCTGTCCCAGACCAGACTTGCCTGATCCCCTGTGTTGGATTCACTCATAGTCCTCCCTAAGTCTGCCTTCCCTGGCAGGATTGGCAGGTGTGAAGAGACAAGTGCTACGGCATCTGTCAGATACCCACAACCTGAGTTCAGAGCGCCATTGTTCGGGCTGCAGCTAATAGATAGTTTGTTGAATCCCTCTGTGATGCTCTGCAAAGGGTTTCTCCTGCCTCCACATCTGCAGAGCTTCTGCAGAAGCTTGCTTTCCCCACGGCTCCCCGGGTATGCCCCACTCTCCAGAGGCTTTCTGTGATGTTTGATACTCATATTGCTGGGAGAGAAAGAGAGAAATCTTCTGTACTACTCCTTACTCTCTTGACATAGGAAATAAGTATAACCAAGCACTTTTCTCTGACATTTTCTTAAGGCTACAGCAGAAGGGGTGACATGAACACAGTCCTCTGAGGACAGGAGTGGAGAGTGGAGCCTGGTGACCCTCAGGTACCACATTCACCTGAAGAATTGTCTCTGTTAAAGACTCTGAGCATTACTACCTCTGCCTGCTGAAAGCAGATGACTTAGCAAGGCTGTATCACAAGGTGAGTTGGTCATAAAGAGAGTTCAGCCAGCTACATCCATACGCTTGGCAAGTAACAGAGAGACAGCCTCCAAAGGGTGGTGAAAAGAGAGGACTGAAAATAAACCTGATGGTTGCTTTGTGTTTCATAGCTTGCTCTGTGACCAGAAACAGTTACCTGTGCTTGGTGCTTTTGGAAGCTTAGTAATAAGAGGCAGTCTGTGATCATCAAAAGCTGCCAGCCCCCTCCAGCTCTGAGCCAAGACAAGCCCCCAGGAGCTGGCCAGGCAGAGATGGGACCTTGCTGCCCTTCCCTAGGTGCCCATGGGAGCACCACCATGGCCACCACTCTAGAGCCTGGATATTCTTCATCCCAAATACAGATTCATTAAATAAACACCATGCAAAATTATTCTCTCGCCAACACGCAATTTTCTTGTGCCTTCCACCACCAGAAGATTTCAATAGATACCGATAACATTTTATGTCAGATGAAAAAAGAGGAAAAGACAGAATGATGCTGAAACTCATCTCCAGCATGACTGAATTATAGCATATTTAGCTTTTGATAACTGCTTATTGGTATGAAGAGCAGCTTTCATCTAAAATATAGCCCTGTGTTATCCCCAGCAGAAAATTAATATCTCATTTAATATTTACTTTTTTTCACAGAGCAAATGAATACTCTGTACTAAACTGCCCTGTTTTAGGGAGACTGTCAAGCAAAGGAGTCAATCCACACAAATATTTTTGGTGTTTTGCCACCAAAAATTTGAGGGGGTGGAGGAGAAGGAAAAGGGTGGAGAGTCCTCCTGGTCCCTGAGCAGTCCTAGATATCAGTAGTTCCTGACAGCCTAAATGGACCTTAGTTGTGAAGAACACAAGTAAGCCTCTGTACATAGAGTATTTTAAATGTAATTCATATTTTAAAGAACTAGTAACTTCAGTGTCATGCTTTCTGAGGTGCATAATACATAGTAACCAAAAGGTTGCATCTTTTACTTACACTTCAGTTCTAGCTACTTAGGGTGCATCTGAAAAGAAAGATTATATAATAAAATAATGGAGAAATACCGTTATAAACACCATGTGGCATTTGCATGCATTCAAGAACCTTTGATTTATCAGTCCCAGACATTAATGGTAAAGTAGCAATTTGCTCTCTCCTTAATCAATCTAAAGTTAATGAGGCCCCGGTATCACTTCATGCCTGCCCATTCTTCAATCTACGTGGGGTTTTGGGGTGAGGGGAGAAGGGGAGCAATTGCATAGCCTAACATGTAACTCTGCCAAAACCCTGCGATGAGCCCATTGCTATGAACCAGTTAATGAGGTAATTCTAGAAGCCCAAGTTTGTTTCCGTAGCTACATAACATTACACAAACATTTTGGTTGCAATTTTGTGGCAATGGTTTCACAGTTATTTGATTAAAATGCAGTGCTGTGCTGCTTGGAGCCTGGGAGTGTCTGATATCAGTGAAAGCTCTTTAGAAGTGCTACAATTTAAAATTACAGCTTATTTTTAGTCTATTTATTCAGAGTATAAATATAGTTCTATACATCACTGGTTTAATGTCTCTCTCTCGAGCTGGTCAGAAAGACACTTCATCCAGCACTAGACAAAGGTCAAACGGGTATCTTTTTTTTTTTTCTTTCTTTTTTCGTAAAGCAGCATTAAGTGCTTTAGAAAGCAAAGTATCTTGTCAGCAAAGGCTGCACGCCTAACCCCTTTACTGCAGTGACCTACTTATAGGAAATACTCCTACTGAAAAGGGCTTTTTCCAAGTCCTAGCATTTCAAACAAAAATTTCAAACCTAAATTTAGGTGGAAAGTGTTTAAGGGATCCCTGAGCAAAGATAATCGAAAGCATAAAAGGCGAGAGAAGGGAAATGGTGATGAATCACCATGCAGTCAGAAGTGATGTAGTGCATATTTCTATGAATGGCCATTCTCTGGCTTTATTATCAAGAGCTTTATGAGTTAGTTATTTCTGATTATTTGTTTGGGTGTCAGGGGGATGTTTGTGCCTGCAAACCCCTGGAAACCAAAGTTTTATGTACATACAACAGCCACAGCAGCGACAATGCAGACAGCCACATCTCTGCTCAGCTGTTGCCCTTGCCCTTGACCTAAAGGGACCCTCCCTTCCACACAACAACCCAACAGCACGTATTTGGTTTCTGTGTTAATGTAGCTCTGGGCTTTTACTTGAGCTGGGTTTGCTAGTGCCGAACTGTGACAAATTCTTCAAGGAGCAGTAGCGTTGGGTTGATTTCAGGTTTGATGTGTGCTGGGGGAATGGTGGAAGAGGTAGAATTTCTTCTAATAAATGGCCTCTCCTAAACACGTTGCTCTTCCAGTTGGAGCCTACCTCAGTCTTACTGTAACTTACAGACCTGAGCAAGTAGGAAAAAAACCCACAAAGATTAAGTGGGCTCTGCAGTTCACAACTCAGTGGAGTTCCCACCAAAAAAAACCCAGCAGAGCCACTTCTCGTGGTGTTTCTCAGCATCTCATTTGGGAGGCACAAAAATCTACCATCTTTCATATCGTGGACCGTAGACTGAAATGTGTGCGTGGGGGAAAATGCGTGTAATGTCCCTTTGTTGATGTAGAGATGACAGAGGTGAAAGTCAATGGGTAGAAGAGCTTGGCAGTCCAGAATTTGAGGAAAGAAGGTGAGATTTCTGCATATGTAGAAAAAAGACTTGTGACTAGGAGGTACAACAAAGGCACGCAGATATACATCATAGGACCACTCTGACAAATTCATGTTGTTTCTAAGGACACACATTTATCAAAGTTTATAATAGCTCTTCAGGCACAACCTCTTTTTAAAATCTCTTAAGGCAATTTTGGAGATGATCTTTTTATTACTAACTTACAACAAATAAACAGTTTGGCTGAGATGGGTTTCAGTGAGGAATGTTGTTCTGAATTTTTTTTTTCCAGTTTTGACTATATATTAACAAAATTCTCCCCAAAAATCGTGCATCAGAGGGGCAAGAGAGACTCTGCAAGATATTTCAGTCCTTGTTTCCAGCTCGCTATAAGTCTGATCATGTGTCATGATCTTTGTATGTCCCCAGTTCTTCACTTAAAGTGTCTGGTGAATCTCTCTGTCTGATCTATGCAATCTGAGGCTACATTCTTAATATTTAATGTATCATTCAGATGCTGGTGCGACTTAACAGCAGAATTACAAAAAAAAAAAAATCAAATTAGTTTAATCCTTACTTCATTACCTGACCCTTCTTTTATTCCTTTCTTTACTCTCTCCATTGCAGAAAAAGAAGATTTCTGCTTTCTCAGGACTATTAAAATGCAAGGAACAATCCGGAGAAATATTCTTCTCCCCAGGCTGCAGCACAGAGGCTGTCGATCGCCAGCTCTGCACTCGCCTGGTGTGTGGAATACATATCGACGTCAAGGGGAGTTCCTCCCACAGAACAAAGGTGGAATGCGCAAGCGGGAACGGCGCGGGGCGCCGCTGAAAAAAAGGGGGCTGCTCCTGTTCAGCAGATGAAGGATAAATACAGTTTCCACTGCAGTCAGAAGAATGGTGTGACGTAAGCAGTTTTCCTGTTGATTTTTATCTCACCCTAAAGAAACCATTGAAAAAAACCCAAAATGCATAGCTTTCAAAATAACAATATTGGGAAAGTCATTTCATACTCCAGTGAGGCACACTGGAGCCCCAAGAACAGGACATTCGTCTCTGTTGCTTGTATGGTCTTGTGCCCCCCCGAGCACTCCAAATCGAATTCACAGTATCTTCAGGCTGTGACAGGACTCCCCACACACTGCAGTTCTCACAACACAAAACCTGTGAGCTTCAGCGCACAGACAGCCCTTTCTGAATTCTGCTCATGGAAGTTGGGTGGGTTTTACTGTGTTCTCAGCCACCAGCTCTGCTTTTCCATTCTTTGTCAATTATTATGGACATAATAAGAAATATATACCTTAACCTGGACTTTTACAAATCTGTATGAGCCATAATGCTTAGTAAGAGAAGTAAAACGTGTTAGCTCTTTCCCCAAGTGCTTTTGTATTTTTTAATTGCTACTAGGTTAAACACAGATTATTCATTATTATTTTTATATAATTTGAAATCTTAGGACTACATATACAGTGGTCTGCACTCTATTCCTCTGAGAAAAATGCCATTTCTTGCTTACAGGGCAGAAATACAGTAGACAGACGACAATGTGATCACTGCATAACATATCACCTACCCCGCAGCAAGGATTGCATCTGAAAAGTGTTTATTATAGTTAGAAAGACAGCCCTCCCTAAGATATTTTAGGATGTGGTTCATGATAATGACTAATAGAAAAGTTACTTTACTCATAAATCTGCTCTGTCCCTAATCCATCTGTTATTCTTGTTCTTACAAAAGGCAAAACAATTTGGCAGAATGTTTTTACACAGACATAATACATTTACATGACTGACTCTCCATTGCTGCTGGAAAAGCAAGCCATTATAGCATGAGAATATACCATAGGAATTCCTTTTTGGATAACATTTTTGCAATGGCAGTTCTAGGTGAGCCATCTAGAGGCAAAAGCAAGATTTTCTTAAGAATACTCCAGACTAGTAGTGCAATGAATTCCTCTCAAATAAATATCCTAAAAAACTGGTAGCATCATATGTACCAAGAGCTGAGAGATTGCCATCTGTTAAATTCATAAACCTCTTACATGCTTTAATTTCCTGTATGCTCACGCTATGAGTTGAACAGTTTCCTCTGCTTTTAAAAATGCTTTCTGAGAATGGTTTGGATTACTTTATGCTAATGTAGTATCAAGAAAAGCCTATATTAATTATAATAAATAATATATCAATCAAAGGAGGGAGTGTGGAGTTAAAAAAAACTTGGAATCCCTTCCTGCTCTTGACTCTGTGTGACGCTGGGAAATTCTCTTAACCGGACTCAGTTTTACCACCCATAAAGTATGGCTCATAATTTTACTGTCTTTATAAAGCACTTTACGATCTTTGGGTGAAATACCAAAACACTACAATAAAGATACACACACAGTAAATACAACGAATGGCCACATTTTGCCTTTACTTCCCTCCTGCTTAACGCTATTAAAATCAGAACTACATGGTGCATAAATCAGAGCAGAGCAGCCTTCTTTGCACTTAGCAATAGCAACATCACAACACAGCATATGAAAGGAGGATAAAAGTCACCAATCTAAAACACAGCTGAGGTGATCTTAGAATAGGGGTGTACCTGGTGCACCTCGTGGGAGGGCTGGGGCTGGGTAGTCATCAAAGGCTGATTTACTATTAAAATTGCCAGATTCCTTTGAAAACATTTCTATTCACACAAAATTTCCCTGGGTCATCTAACTGAACCCTACTGAAATACAAGATTTTCTTCTCAACATGCTGGCTAAAGGAATGCGGCCAAAACCCTGACCTCTACTGCTGGCCTGGCGCTCGCAGCCGATTACAGGGTGCAATGTCAGCAGGGCTGCCTAGGCTGTGAAGTGGGAGGTGTAGCTTCAAGCCCCAGGGACTCGGAGTCCCAAATCCAGCTGAGACTACCCTGATTTAGAAATTGCTGGTGTCCGGTGCAGCCACAGCTACGCCAACTACTAAAAGTAGACACAGATGCTCTGCCTTCGTACCAATTACAGCAATTGCAATGGGAAACAGAAGTGAAAAACCTCACTTAGCGGCATCGTTCCAATCCCACACATGGGCATCTCTGCTACACACACAGTCACCCCTGGGAGCTGGAAGAGCCCTTCCTGGACTACCAACAAGGCCTGAATGACCGTTTAAAAAAAAAATTTGTATGAAGCCTGGGCTGTAATCTGTCTGCCATTTAACCTTCCCTGTAGTATAAAACATGAAACCTACATCAGCATATATCAGGCTGGACACACGCTGCATGTGAGTACTGGTTGTGTGATGCTGGTCCACTGACGGTGGAGGTTGTCCACACAGAGGTCATCGTGGCCAGGAGCTTCGGGAAAGCAAGGAAGGATGGGGATAAGGAACAGGCTGGTGATCTCTCCCTTCCACAGAGCATGTTGGGATAGCCACTCTTGGAAAACACTATGTTCTTGTCAAAAAAAATAAGCGAGATAGATGAGGGCAAGGAGCCAACAGAGAGATGGTTCCTACTGGGAGCCAGCATGAATCAGAAAATGTCTTCTAGCCTGGAAACACAGGCTCTTCACATGGCATGACGCTGTGTATGGAAGTGGGTGGTGAGGATGCACGGACAAAGGTGAAAGATGGAGGGCTGCTTGTACATCAGCCCGTGAGCAGGTCACTACCCTGTGCTGTACGGTAACAGCTAACAAGGGACACGGGAGCACATGGACTTCTGCCTGATCCTCTCCTGCAGGAGCTGGCATTTTACTGGGGTTCATGATTCCACAAGCTCACTATCTTGGCTACTGGGGTGCGATTTGAACGAGGAGATCTAACCCCACTTCAGTTCCTTTCCGTACCTCCAGCTTTGGTGAGCCGTGGGCAGCAATCTGCCAGGCTCGCAGCATGCTCCAGATGTACACCGCTATCTTCTGTGCAAGGGACCAGTTGGACTCCGGTGCCCATTTGCTTCAGTCTCCTGTGGCTTCCCTCTCTGACCCAACATCATAAATGCCTGACAATGTATTTGAACAGTTCTTCTTTCACCCTTCTCTTCTGGGAATTACAGAGGATTTTTGTGAACCATTTAAAAATAGCACCAATAATCGCCCTTATGTAGTTAGAGACACATGGTATCAGCCTAATAGTAATAAAGCATTCACTGGTTTTCCACAGACACAAGCAGGATAAGCCTCATGTATGTATCACAGACACTTATTCAGACAGAAGAAGTAAATCCCGTCCTACAGCTGTTTCCTAGGTAACTGAACCCGGACCACAGAAACAGACTGTGCACAGCTTAGAGTCAAACCAACAAAACTGCAGCATTTCTTTCTGTCTCAAAACTTTTGATTTTGTGGGGCTACAAGTATGACAGAAATGTTTCAAGAATGAAGTATGCAACTGGAAAATATGCACCTATTCTCATGTAGCCAAAACACGTGATCCCAAGAGTCCTGTGATATATGACTTCTATATGCCACTGGGAACAGCCTTGCCTACACTTGGATTTCTGCCAGTGCCCAAACCCCTGGAAAGTCACAGAGAGCAGTCACCAAAAATTGTGTAGTTGTGTCTCTCAAATGTGAAATCTAGCTACTTTAGGGAAATAGGCTCAATGTGTAAGCTGAGAGGAAGTCAGCCCTGTACAAGGGACTGGTGAAATTTTTGGTCTCTTCAAGCAATGCAAGGACTCCCTATTGTTAACAAGCTGGAAGGTCCCAGTGAATGGTACCACCTTGCATAAGCAAGGAAGGAACAAAATTTTTCTGTAGTGAAACTGTCTGCACCCACAATGTAGATGTGCTGTAGGAAAATGCAATCGGATCCTTTGAAGCCCTGGTCTGCCTTATTTTGTTCATGACAGACTGCCATATTGGCTTGTCTATTCTTTTCAATCCTGTATTTCTTATCAGTGGATGCGACTATCCATGCTTTCAGCAAACTTCAGAGTCTGTTTTCATGGGACATAACACCATTTTACATATTTGCATCTCCATTGGATTAGCTACACTTGCTGATGGCTGATTTTCTTCTGAGTTGCTTCTTTTTGCCACCCAGAGCAGCCTGGGCACTTTACCACACTGGGATAGCTCCTGGGTCTAAGTGCTGACTGCTGGGGAGCCAGCGGCAGGCCCCGACACACTCGGGGGCGGAGGGAGGGGCCT